>NW_027511704.1:0-22282 GCF_048772815.1 Callospermophilus lateralis
TACTACTGGTTTTCAGAATACTCGGCAAATTTTTTTCCATCCGACCTTGATGATCTCTGTGGTAATGATCAGTTCACTAAGTCCACTTAGCTGCCCAATTTTCACTCTTCTAGGATGAAGCGTTCGTTACCAGTAACAGTTTGAATTTTTAGGTTTCACTCTATTTCCTCCTATACAGAGAGATGTGTTTTTTAAGTCTAAATCAAACACGGTTTGTGCTAGCTCCATGAAACTTGACAAAATAAAGTAGTTCTAAGTTCTGCCTTTGTGGTTTGTTTCCTCTTGAAATAGCCACAAGCAAACACTGCGTAAAACACCTTTATTGGAAAGGTGTTCCAAGCTTCCAAAATACTACTGGTTTTCTGAATACTCGGCAAATTTTTTTTCATCCGACCTTGATGATCTCTGTGGTAATGATCAGTTCACTAAGTCCACTTAGCTGCCCAATTTTCACTCTTCTAGGATGAAGCGTTCGTTACCAGTAACAGTTTGAATTTTTAGGTTTCACTCTATTTCCTCCTATACAGATAGATGTGTTTTTTAAGTCTAAATCAAACACGGTTTGTGCTAGCTCCTTGAAACTTGACAAAATAAAGTAGTTCAAAGTTCTGTCTTTGTGGTTTGTTTCCTCTTGAAATAGCCACAGGCAAAGACTGCGTAAAACACCTTTATTGGAAACGTGTTCCAAGCTTCCAAAATACTACTGGTTTTCTGAATACTCGGCAAATTTTTTTTCATCCGACCTTGATGATCTCTGTGGTAATGATCAGTTCACTAAGTCCACTTAGCTGCCCAATTTTCACTCTTCTAGGATGAAGCGTTCGTTACCAGTAACAGTTTGAATTTTTAGGTTTCACTCTATTTCCTCCTATATATATATAGATGTGTTTGGAAGTCTAAATCAAACACGGTTTGTGCTAGCTCCTTGAAACTTGACAAAATAAAGTAGTTCTAAGTTCTGTCTTTGTGGTTTGTTTCCTCTTGAAAGAGGCACAAGCAAAGACTGCGTAAAACACATTCATTGGAAAGGTGTGCCAAGCTTCCAAAAAACTACTGGTTTTCGGAATACTCGGCAAATTTTTTTTCATCCGACCTTGATGATCTGTGTGGTAATGATCAGTTCACTAAGTCCACATAGCTGCCCAATTTTCACTCTTCTAGGATGAAGCGTTCGTTACCAGTAACAGTTTGAATTTTTAGGTTTCACTCTATTTCCTCCTATACACATAGATGAGTTTTTTAAGTCTAAATCAAACACGGTTTGTGCTAGCTCCTTGAAACTTGACAAAATAAAGTAGTTCTAAGTTCTGTCTTTGTGGTTTGTTTCCTCTTGAAATAGCCACAAGCAAACACTGCGTAAAACACCTTCATTGGAAAGGTGTGACAAGCTTCCAAAATACTACTGGTTTTCTGAATACTCGGCAAATTTTTTTTCCTCCGACCTTGATGATCTCTGTGGTAATGATCAGTTCACTAAGTCCACTTAGCTGCCCAATTTTCACTCTTCTAGGATGAAGCGTTCGTTACCAGTAACAGTTTGAATTTTTAGGTTTCACTCTATTTCCTCCTATACAGATAGATGTGTTTTTTAAGTCTAAATCAAACACGGTTTGTGCTAGTTCCATGAAACTTGACAAAATAAAGTAGTTCTAAGTTCTGCCTTTGTGGTTTGTTTCCTCTTTTAATAGCCACAAGCAAAGATTGTGTAAAACACATTCATTGGAAAGGTGTTCCGAGCTTCCAAAATACTACTGGTTTTCTGAATACTCGGCAAATTTTTTTTCATCCGACCTTGATGATCTCTGTGGTAATGATCAGTTCACTAAGTCCACTTAGCTGCCCAATTTTCACTCTTCTAGGATGAAGCATTCGTTACCAGTAACAGTTTGAATTTTTAGGTTTCACTCTATTTCCTCCTATACAGATAGATGTGTTTTTTAAGTCTAAATCAAACACGGTTTGTGCTAGCTCCTTGAAACTTGACAAAATAAAGTAGTTCTAAGTTCTGTCTTTGTGGTTTGTTTCCTCTTGAAATAGCCACAAGCAAAGACTGCATAAAACACCTTTATTGGAAAGGTGTTCCAAGCTTCCAAAATACTACTGGTTTTCTGAATACTCGGCAAATTTTTTTTCATCCGAACTTGATGATCTCTGTGGTAATGATCAGTTCACTAAGTCCACTTAGCTGCCCAATTTTCAGTCTTCTAGGATGAAGCGTTCGTTACCAGTAACAGTTTGAATTTTTAGGTTTCACTCTATTTCCTCCTATACTGATAGATGTGTTTTTTAAGTCTAAATCAAACACGGTTTGTGCTAGCTCCTTGAAACTTGACAAAATAAAGTAGTTCTAAGTTCTGTCTTTGTGGTTTGTTTCCTCTTGAAGTAGCCTCAAGCAAAGACTGCATAAAACACCTTCATTGGAAAGGTGTGCCAAGCTTCCAAAAAACTACTGGTTTTCAGAATACTCGGCAAAATTTTTTTTCATCTGACCTTGATGATCTCTGTGGTAATGATCAGTTTACTTAGTCCACTTAGCTGCCCAATATTCACTCTTCTAGGATGAAGCGTTCGTTACCAGTAACAGTTTGAGTTTTTAGGTTTCACTCTATTTCCTCCTATATATATAGATGTGTTTGGAAGTCTAAATCAAACACGGTTTGTGCTAGCTCCTTGAAACTTGACAAAATAAAGTAGTTCTAAGTTCTGTCTTTGTGGTTTGTTTCCTCTTGAAATAGCCACAAGCAAACACTGCGTAAAACACCTTTATTGGAAAGGTGTTCCAAGCTTCCAAAATACTACTGGTTTTCTGAATACTCGGCAAATTTTTTTTCATCCGACCTTGATGATCTCTGTGGTAATGATCAGTTCACTAAGTCCACTTAGCTGCCCAATTTTCACTCTTCTAGGATGAAGCGTTCGTTACCAGTAACAGTTTGAATTTTTAGGTTTCACTCTATTTCCTCCTATACAGATAGATGTGTTTTTTAAGTCTAAATCAAACACGGTTTGTGCTAGCTCCATGAAACTTGACAAAATAAAGTAGTTCAAAGTTCTGTCTTTGTGGTTTGTTTCCTCTTGAAATAGATACAAGCAAAGACTGCGTAAAAAACATTCATTGGAAAGGTGTTCCAAGCTTAGAAAATACTACTGGTTTTCTGAATACTCCGAAATTTTTTTTCATCCGACCTTGATGATCTCTGTGGTAATGATCAGTTCACTAAGTCCACTTACCTGCCCAATTTTCACTCTTCTAGGATGAAGCGTTCGTTACCAGTAACAGTTTGAATTTTTAGGTTTCACTCTATTTCCTCCTATACAGAGAGATGTGTTTTTTAAGTCTAAATCAAACACGGTTTGTGCTAGCTCCATGAAACTTGACAAAATAAAGTAGTTCTAAGTTCTGCCTTTGTGGTTTGTTTCCTCTTGAAATAGCCACAAGCAAACACTGCGTAAAACACCTTTATGGGAAAGGTGTTCCAAGCTTCCAAAATACTACTGGTTTTCTGAATACTCGGCAAATTTTTTTTCATCCGACCTTGATGATCTCTGTGGTAATGATCAGTTCACTAAGTCCACTTAGCTGCCCAATTTTCACTCTTCTAGGATGAAGCGTTCGTTACCAGTAACAGTTTGAATTTTTAGGTTTCACTCTATTTCCTCCTATACAGATAGATGTGTTTTTTAAGTCTAAATCAAACACGGTTTGTGCTAGCTCCTTGAAACTTGACAAAATAAAGTAGTTCAAAGTTCTGTCTTTGTGGTTTGTTTCCTCTTGAAATAGCCACAGGCAAAGACTGCGTAAAACACCTTTATTGGAAACGTGTTCCAAGCTTCCAAAATACTACTGGTTTTCTGAATACTCGGCAAATTTTTTTTCATCCGACCTTGATGATCTCTGTGGTAATGATCAGTTCACTAAGTCCACTTAGCTGCCCAATTTTCACTCTTCTAGGATGAAGCGTTCGTTACCAGTAACAGTTTGAATTTTTAGGTTTCACTCTATTTCCTCCTATATATATATAGATGTGTTTGGAAGTCTAAATCAAACACGGTTTGTGCTAGCTCCTTGAAACTTGACAAAATAAAGTAGTTCTAAGTTCTGTCTTTGTGGTTTGTTTCCTCTTGAAAGAGGCACAAGCAAAGACTGCGTAAAACACATTCATTGGAAAGGTGTGCCAAGCTTCCAAAAAACTACTGGTTTTCGGAATACTCGGCAAATTTTTTTTCATCCGACCTTGATGATCTGTGTGGTAATGATCAGTTCACTAAGTCCACATAGCTGCCCAATTTTCACTCTTCTAGGATGAAGCGTTCGTTACCAGTAACAGTTTGAATTTTTAGGTTTCACTCTATTTCCTCCTATACACATAGATGAGTTTTTTAAGTCTAAATCAAACACGGTTTGTGCTAGCTCCTTGAAACTTGACAAAATAAAGTAGTTCTAAGTTCTGTCTTTGTGGTTTGTTTCCTCTTGAAATAGCCACAAGCAAACACTGCGTAAAACACCTTCATTGGAAAGGTGTGACAAGCTTCCAAAATACTACTGGTTTTCTGAATACTCGGCAAATTTTTTTTCCTCCGACCTTGATGATCTCTGTGGTAATGATCAGTTCACTAAGTCCACTTAGCTGCCCAATTTTCACTCTTCTAGGATGAAGCGTTCGTTACCAGTAACAGTTTGAATTTTTAGGTTTCACTCTATTTCCTCCTATACAGATAGATGTGTTTTTTAAGTCTAAATCAAACACGGTTTGTGCTAGCTCCATGAAACTTGACAACATAAAGTAGTTCTAAGTTCTGCCTTTGTGGTTTGTTTCCTCTTTTAATAGCCACAAGCAAAGATTGTGTAAAACACATTCATTGGAAAGGTGTTCCGAGCTTCCAAAATACTACTGGTTTTCTGAATACTCGGCAAATTTTTTTTCATCCGACCTTGATGATCTCTGTGGTAATGATCAGTTCACTAAGTCCACTTAGCTGCCCAATTTTCACTCTTCTAGGATGAAGCATTCGTTACCAGTAACAGTTTGAATTTTTAGGTTTCATTCTATTTCCTCCTATACAGATAGATGTGTTTTTTAAGTCTAAATCAAACACGGTTTGTGCTAGCTCCTTGAAACTTGACAAAATAAAGTAGTTCTAAGTTCTGTCTTTGTGGTTTGTTTCCTCTTGAAATAGCCACAAGCAAAGACTGCATAAAACACCTTTATTGGAAAGGTGTTCCAAGCTTCCAAAATACTACTGGTTTTCTGAATACTCGGCAAATTTTTTTTCATCCGAACTTGATGATCTCTGTGGTAATGATCAGTTCACTAAGTCCACTTAGCTGCCCAATTTTCAGTCTTCTAGGATGAAGCGTTCGTTACCAGTAACAGTTTGAATTTTTAGGTTTCACTCTATTTCCTCCTATACTGATAGATGTGTTTTTTAAGTCTAAATCAAACACGGTTTGTGCTAGCTCCTTGAAACTTGACAAAATAAAGTAGTTCTAAGTTCTGTCTTTGTGGTTTGTTTCCTCTTGAAGTAGCCTCAAGCAAAGACTGCATAAAACACCTTCATTGGAAAGGTGTGCCAAGCTTCCAAAAAACTACTGGTTTTCAGAATACTCGGCAAAATTTTTTTTCATCTGACCTTGATGATCTCTGTGGTAATGATCAGTTTACTTAGTCCACTTAGCTGCCCAATATTCACTCTTCTAGGATGAAGCGTTCGTTACCAGTAACAGTTTGAGTTTTTAGGTTTCACTCTATTTCCTCCTATATATATAGATGTGTTTGGAAGTCTAAATCAAACACGGTTTGTGCTAGCTCCTTGAAACTTTACAAAATAAAGTAGTTCAAAGTTCTGTCTTTGTGGTTTGTTTCCTCTTGAAATAGATACAAGCAAAGACTGCGTAAAAAACATTCATTGGAAAGGTGTTCCAAGCTTCCAAAATACTACTGGTTTTCTGAATACTCGGCAAATTTTTTTTCATCCGACCTTGATGATCTCTGTGGTAATGATCAGTTCACTAAGTCCACTTACCTGCCCAATTTTCACTCTTCTAGGATGAAGCGTTCGTTACCAGTAACAGTTTGAATTTTTAGGTTTCACTCTATTTCCTCCTATACAGATAGATGTGTTTTTTAAGTCTAAATCAATCACGGTTTGTGCTAGCTCCATGAAACTTGACAAAATAAAGTAGTTCAAAGTTCTGTCTTTGTGGTTTGTTTCCTCTTGAAATAGATACAAGCAAAGACTGTGTAAAACACATTCATTGGAAAGGTGTGCCAAGCTACCAAAAAACTACTGGTTTTCGGAATACTCGGCAAATTTTTTTTCATCCGACCTTGATGATCTGTGTGGTAATGATCAGTTCACTAAGTCCACTTACCTGCCCAATTTTCACTCTTCTAGGATGAAGCGTTCGTTACCAGTAACAGTTTGAATTTTTAGGTTTCACTCTATTTCCTCCTATACAGATAGATGTGTTTTTTAAGTCTAAATCAAACACGGTTTGTGCTAGCTCCTTGAAACTTGACAAAATAAAGTAGTTCTAAGTTCTGTCTTTGTGGTTTGTTTCCTCTTGAAATAGCCACAAGCAAACACTGCGTAAAACACCTTCATTGGAAAGGTGTGCCAAGCTTCCAAAATACTACTGGTTTTCTGAATACTCGGCAAATTTTTTTTCCTCCGACCTTGATGATCTCTGTGGTAATGATCAGTTCACTAAGTCCACTTAGCTGCCCAATTTTCACTCTTCTAGGATGAAGCGTTCGTTACCAGTAACAGTTTGAATTTTTAGGTTTCACTCTATTTCCTCCTATACAGATAGATGTGTTTTTTAAGTCTAAATCAAACACGGTTTGTGCTAGCTCCATGAAACTTGACAAAATAAAGTAGTTCTAAGTTCTGCCTTTGTGGTTTGTTTCCTCTTTAAATAGCCACAAGCAAAGATTGTGTAAAACACATTCATTGGAAAGGTGTTCCAAGCTTCCAAAATACTACTGGTTTTCTGAATACTCGGCAAATTTTTTTTCATCCGACCTTGATGACCTCTGTGGTAATGATCAGTTCACTAAGTCCACTTACCTGCCCAATTTTCACTCTTCTAGGATGAAGCGTTCGTTACCAGTAACAGTTTGGATTTTGAGGTTTCACTCTATTTCCTCCTATACAGATAGATGTGTTTTTTAAGTCTAAATCAAACACGGTTTGTGCTAGCTCCTTGAAACTTGACAAAATAAAGTAGTTCTAAGTTCTGTCTTTGTGGTTTGTTTCCTCTTGAAATAGCCACAAGCAAACACTGCGTAAAACACCTTTATTGGAAAGGTGTTCCAAGCTTCCAAAATACTACTGGTTTTCTGAATACTCGGCAAATTTTTTTTCATCCGACCTTGATGATCTCTGTGATAATGATCAGTTCACTAAGTCCACTTAGCTGCCCAATTTTCACTCTTCTAGGATGAAGCATTCGTTACCAGTAACAGTTTGAATTTTTAGGTTTCACTCTATTTCCTCCTATTCAGATAGATGTGTTTTTTAAGTCTAAATCAAACACGGTTTGTGCTAGCTCCTTGAAACTTGACAAAATAAAGTAGTTCTAAGTTCTGTCTTTGTGGTTTGTTTCCTCTTGAAATAGCCACGAGCAAAGACTGCATAAAACACCTTTATTGGAAAGGTGTTCCAAGCTTCCAAAATACTACTGGTTTTCTGAATACTCGGCAAATTTTTTTTCATCCGAACTTGATGATCTCTGTGGTAATGATCAGTTCACTAAGTCCACTTAGCTGCCCAATTTTCAGTCTTCTAGGATGAAGCGTTCGTTACCAGTAACAGTTTGAATTTTTAGGTTTCACTCTATTTCCTCCTATACTGATAGATGTGTTTTTTAAGTCTAAATCAAACACGGTTTGTGCTAGCTCCTTGAAACTTGACAAAATAAAGTAGTTCTAAGTTCTGTCTTTGTGGTTTGTTTCCTCTTGAAGTAGCCTCAAGCAAAGACTGCATAAAACACCTTCATTGGAAAGGTGTGCCAAGCTTCCAAAAAACTACTGGTTTTCAGAATACTCGGCAAAATTTTTTTTCATCTGACCTTGATGATCTCTGTGGTAATGATCAGTTCACTAAGTCCACTTAGCTGCCCAATTTTCACTCTTCTAGGATGAAGCGTTCGTTACCAGTAACAGTTTGAATTTTTAGGTTTCACTCTATTTCCTCCTATACAGATAGATGTGTTTTTTAAGTCTAAATCAAACACGGTTTGTGCTAGCTCCTTGAAACTTGACAAAATAAAGTAGTTCTAAGTTCTGCCTTTGTGGTTTGTTTCCTCTTGAAATAGACACAAGCAAAGACTGCGTAAAACACATTCATTGGAAAGGTGTTCCAAGCTTCCAAAATACTACTGGTTTTCTGAATACTCGGCAAATTTTTTTTCATCCGAACTTGATGATCTCTGTGGTAATGATCACTTCACTAAGTCCACTTAGCTGCCCAATTTTCACTCTTCTAGGATGAAGCGTTCGTTACCAGTAACAGTTTGAATTTTTAGGTTTCACTCTATTTCCTCCTATACAGATAGATGTGTTTTTTAAGTCTAAATCAAACACGGTTTGTGCTAGCTCCTTGAAACTTGACAAAATAAAGTAGTTCTAAGTTCTGTCTTTGTGGTTTGTTTCCTCTTGAAATAGCCACAAGCAAAGACTGCGTAAAACACCTTCATTGGAAAGGTGTGCCAAGCTTCCAAAAAACTACTGGTTTTCTGAATACTCGGCAAAATATTTTTTCATCCGACCTTGATGATCTCTGTGGTACTGATCAGTTTACTTAGTCCACTTAGCTGCCCAACATTCACTCTTCTAGGATGAAGCGTTCGTTACCAGTAACAGTTTGAGTTTTTAGGTTTCAGTCTATTTCCTCCTATATATATAGATGTGTTTGGAAGTCTAAATCAAACACGGTTTGTGCTAGCTCCTTGAAACTTGACAAAATAAAGTAGTTCTAAGTTCTGTCTTTGTGGTTTGTTTCCTCTTGAAATAGCCACAAGCAAAGACTGCGTAAAACACCTTTATTGGAAAGGTGTTCCAAGCTTCCAAAATACTACTGGTTTTCAGAATACTCGGCAAATTTTTTTTCATCCGACCTTGATGATCTCTGTGGTTATGATCAGTTCACTAAGTCCACTTACCTGCCCAACTTTCACTCTTCTAGGATGAAGGGTTCGTTACCAGTAACAGTTTGAATTTTTAGGTTTCACTCTATTTCCTCCTATACAGATAGATGTGTTTTTTAAGTCTAAATCAAACACGATTTGTGCTAGCTCCTTGAAACTTGACAAAATAAAGTAGTTCTAAGTTCTGTCTTTGTGGTTTGTTTCCTCTTGAAATAGCCACAAGCAAAGACTGCGTAAAACACCTTCATTGGAAAGGTGTGCCAAGCTTCAAAAAACTACTGGTTTTCTGAATACTCGGCAAAATTTTTTTTCATCCGACCTTGATGATCTCTGTGGTAATGATCAGTTTACTTAGTCCACGTAGCTGCCCAATATTCACTCTTCTAGGATGAAGCGTTCGTTACCAGTAACAGTTTGAGTTTTTAGGTTTCACTCTATTTCCTCCTATATATATAAGATGTGTTTGGAAGTCTAAATCAAACACGGTTTGTGCTAGCTCCTTGAAACTTGACAAAATAAAGTAGTTCTAACTTCTGCCTTTGTGGTTTGTTTCCTCTTGAAATAGGCACAAGCAAAGACTGCGTAAAACACATTCATTGCAAAGGTGTGGCAAGCTTCCAAAAAACTACTGGTTTTCAGAATACTCGGCAAATTTTTTTTCATCCGACCTTGATGATCTCTGTGGTAATGATCAGTTCACTAAGTCCACTTAGCTGCCCAATTTTCACTCTTCTAGGATGAAGCGTTCGTTACCAGTAACAGTTTGAATTTTTAGGTTTCACTCTATTTCCTCTTATACAGATAGATGTGTTTTTTAAGTCTAAATCAAACACGGTTTGTGCTAGCTCCTTGAAACTTGACAAAATAAAGTAGTTCTAAGTTCTGTCTTTTGGTTTGTTTCCTCTTGAAATAGCCATAAGCAAAGACTGCGTAAAACACATTCATTGGAAAGGTGTTCCAAGCTTCCAAAATACTACTGGTTTTCTGAATACTCGGCAAATTTTTTTTCATCCGACCTTGATGATCTCTTTGGTAATGATCAGTTCACTAAGTCCACTTAGCTGCCCAACTTTCACTCTTCTAGGATGAAGCGTTCATTACCAGTAACAGTTTGAATTTTTAGGTTTCACTCTATTTCCTCCTATACAGATAGATGTGTTTTTTAAGTCTAAATCAAACACGGTTTGTGCTAGCTCCTTGAAACTTGACAAAATAAAGTAGTTCAAAGTTCTGTCTTTGTGGTTTGTTTCCTCTTGAAATAGCCACAAGCAAACACTGCGTAAAACACCTTCATTGGAAAGGTGTGCCAAGCTTCCAAAATACTACTGGTTTTCTGAATACTCGGCAAATTTTTTTTCATCCGACCTTGATGATCTCTGTGGTAATGATCAGTTCACTAAGTCCACTTAGCTGCCCAATTTTCACTCTTCTAGGATGAAGCGTTCGTTACCAGTAACAGTTTGAATTTTTAGGTTTCACTCTATTTCCTCCTATACAGAGAGATGTGTTTTTTAAGTCTAAATCAAACACGGTTTGTGCTAGCTCCATGAAACTTGACAAAATAAAGTAGTTCTAAGTTCTGCCTTTGTGGTTTGTTTCCTCTTGAAATAGCCACAAGCAAAGACTGCGTAAAACACATTCATTGGAAAGGTGTTCCAAGCTTCCAAAATACTACTGGTTTTCTGAATACTCGGCAAATTTTTTTTCATCCGACCTTGATGATCTCTGTGGTAATGATCAGTTCACTAAGTCCACTTAGCTGCCCAATTTTCACTCTTCTAGGATGAAGCGTTCCTTACCAGTAACAGTTTGAATTTTTAGGTTTCACTCTATTTCCTCCTATACAGATAGATGTGTTTTTTAAGTTTAAATCAAACACGGTTTGTGCTAGCTCCTTGAAACTTGACAAAATAAACTAGTTCTACGTTCTGTCTTTGTGGTTTGTTTCCTCTTGAAATAGCCACAAGAAAAGATTGCGTAAAACACATTCATTGGAAAGGTGTGCCAAGCTTCCAAAATACTACTGGTTTTCTGAATACTCGGCACATTTTTTTTCATCCTACCTTGATGATCTCTGTGGTAATGATCAGTTCACTAAGTCCACGTAGCTGCCCAACTTTCACTCTTCTAGGATGAAATGATCGTTACCAGTAACAGTTTGAATTTTTAGGTTTCACTCTATTTCCTCCTATACTGATAGATGTGTTTTTTAAGTCTAAATCAAACACGGTTTTTGCTAGCTCCTTGAAACTTGACAAAATAAAGTAGTTCTAAGTTCTGTCTTTGTGGTTTGTTTCCTCTTGAAGTAGCCTCAAGCAAAGACTGCATAAAACACCTTCATTGGAAAGGTGTGCCATGCTTCCAAAAACTACTGGTTTTCAGAATACTCGGCAAAATTTTTTTTCATCCGACCTTGATGATCTCTGTGGTAATGATCAGTTTACTTAGTCCACTTAGCTGCCCAATATTCACTCTTCTAGGATGACGCGTTCGTTACCAGTAACAGTTTGAGTTTTTAGGTTTCACTCTATTTCCTCCTATATATATAGATGTGTTTGGAAGTCTAAATCAAACACGGTTTGTGCTAGCTCCTTGAAACTTGACAAAATAAAGTAGTTCTAAGTTCTGTCTTTGTGGTTTGTTTCCTCTTGAAATAGCCACAAGCAAACACTGCGTAAAACACCTTTATTGGAAAGGTGTTCCAAGCTTCCAAAATACTACTGGTTTTCTGAATACTCGGCAAATTTTTTTTCATCCGACCTTGATGATCTCTGTGGTAATGATCAGTTCACTAAGTCCACTTAGCTGCCCAATTTTCACTCTTCTAGGATGAAGCGTTCGTTACCAGTAACAGTTTGAATTTTTAGATTTCACTCTATTTCCTCCTATACAGATAGATGTGTTTTTTAAGTCTAAATCAAACACGGTTTGTGCTAGCTCCTTGAAACTTGACAAAATAAAGTAGTTCAAAGTTCTGTCTTTGTGGTTTGTTTCCTCTTGAAATAGCCACAAGCAAAGACTGCGTAAAAAACATTCATTGGAAAGGTGTTCCAAGCTTCCAAAATACTACTGGTTTTCTGAATACTCGGAAATTTTTTTTCATCCGACCTTGATGATCTCTGTGGTAATGATCAGTTCACTAAGTCCACTTAGCTGCCCAATTTCCAATCTTCCAGGATGAAGCATTCGTTACCAGTAACAGTTTGAATTTTTAGGTTTCACTCTATTTCCTCCTATACAGATAGATGTGTTTTTTAAGTCTAAATCACACACGGTTTGTGCTAGCTCCTTGAAACTTGACAAAATAAAGTAGTTCTACGTTCTGACTTTGTGGTTTGTTTCCTCTTGAAATAGCCACAAGCAAAGACTGCGTAAAACACCTTTATTGGAAAGGTGTTCCAAGTTTCCAAAATACTACTGGTTTTCTGAATACTCGGCAAATTTTTTTTCATCCGACCTTGATGATCTCTGTGGTAATGATCAGTTCACTTAGTCCACTTAACTGCCCAATATTCACTCTTCTAGGATGAAGCGTTCGTTACCAGTAACAGTTTGAATTTTTAGGTTTCACTCTATTTCCTCCTATACAGATAGATGTGTTTTTTAAGTCTAAATCAAACACGGTTTG
Organism: Callospermophilus lateralis; assembly: GCF_048772815.1. Taxonomy (NCBI): domain Eukaryota; kingdom Metazoa; phylum Chordata; class Mammalia; order Rodentia; family Sciuridae; genus Callospermophilus; species Callospermophilus lateralis. Next base: position 12,780 of record NW_027511704.1, read on the forward strand.
TGCTAGCTCCTTGAAACTTGACAAAAAAAAGTAGTTCTAAGTTCTGTCTTTGTGGTTTGTTTCCTCTTGAAATAGCCACAAGCAAACACTGCGTAAAACACCTTTATTGGAAAGGTGTTCCAAGCTTCCAAAATACTACTGGTTTTCTGAATACTCGGCAAAATTTTTTTCATCCGACCTTGATGATCTCTGTGGTAATGATCAGTTCATTAAGTCCACTTAGCTGCCCAATTTTCACTCTTCTAGGATGAAGCATTCGTTACCAGTAACAGTTTGAATTTTTAGGTTTCACTCTATTTCCTCCTATACAGATAGATGTGTTTTTTAAGTCTAAGTCAAACACGGTTTGTGCTAGCTCCTTGAAACTTGAAAAAATAAAGTACTTCTAAGTTCTGTCTTTGTGGTTTGTTTCCTCTTGAAATAGCCACAAGCAAAGACTGTGTAAAACACATTCATTGGAAAGGTGTTCCAAGCTTCCAAAATACTACTGTTTTTCTGAATACTCGGCAAATTTTTTTCATCCGACCTTGATGATCTCTGTGGTAATGATCAGTTCACTAAGTCCACTTAGCTGCCCAACTTTCACTCTTCTAGGATGAAGCGTTCGTTACCAGTAACAGTTTGAATTTTTAGGTTTCACTCTATTTCCTCCTATACAGATAGATGTGTTTTTTAAGTCTAAGTCAAACACGGTTTGTGCTAGCTCCTTGAAACTTGACAAAATAAAGTAGTTCTAAGTTCTGTCTTTGTGGTTTGTTTCCTCTTGAAATAGCCACAAGCAAACATTGCGTAAAACACCTTTATTTGAAAGGTGTTCCAAGCTTCCAAAATACTACTGGTTTTCTGCATACTCGGCAAATCTTTTTTCATCCGACCTTGATGATGTCTGTGGTAATGATCAGTTCACTAAGTCCACTTAGCTGCCCAATTTTCACTCTTCTAGGATGAAGCGTTCGTTACCAGTAACAGTTTGAATTTTTAGGTTTCACTCTATTTCCTCCTATACAGATAGATGTGTTTTTTGAGTCTAAATCAAACACGGTTTGTGCTAGCTCCTTGAAACTTGACAAAATAAAGTAGTTCTAAGTTCTGTCTTTGTGGTTTGTTTCCTCTGGAAATAGGCACAAGGAAAGACTGCGTAAAACACATTCATTGGAAAGGTGTGCCAAGCTTCCAAAAAACTACTGGTTTTCGGAATACTCGGCAAATTTTTTTTCATCTGACCTTGATGATCTCTGTGGTAATGATCAGTTCACTAAGTCCACTTAGCTGCCCAATTTTCACTCTTCTAGGATGAAGCGTTCGTTACCAGTAACAGTTTGAATTTTTAGGTTTCACTCTATTTCCTCCTATACAGATAGATGTGTTTTTTAAGTCTAAATCAAACACGGTTTGTGCTAGCTCCATGAAACTTGACAAAATAAAGTAGTTCTAAGTTCTGTCTTTGTGGTTTGTTTCCTCTTGAAATAGCCACAAGCAAACACTGCGTAAAACACCTTTATTAAAAAGGTGTTCCAAGCTTCCAAAATACTACTGGTTTTCTGAATACTCGGCAAATTTTTTTTTATCTGATCTTGATGCTCTCTGTGGTAATGATCAGTTCACTAAGTAAACTTAGCTGCCCAATTTTCACTCTTCTAGGATGAAGCGTTCGTTACCAGTAACAGTTTGAATTTTTAGGTTTCACTCTATTTCCTCCTATACAGATTGATGTGTTTTTTAAGTCTAATTCAAACACGGTTTGTGCTAGCTCCTTGAAACTTGACAAAATAAAGTAGTTTTAAGTTCTGTCTTTGTGGTTTGTTTCCTCTTGAAATAGCCACAAGCAAAGACTGCGTAAAACACATTCATTGGAAAGGTGTTCCAAGCTTCCAAAATACTACTGGTTTTCTGAATACTCGGCAAATTTTTTTTCATCCGATCTTGATGATCTCGGTGGTAATGATCAGTTCACTAAGTCCACTTAGCTGCCCAACTTTCACTCTTCTAGGATGAAGCGTTCGTTACCAGTAACAGTTTGAATTTTTAGGTTTCACTCTATTTTTTCCTATAAAGATAGATGTGTTTTTTGAGTCTAAATCAAACACGGTTTGTGCTAGCTCCTTGAAACTTGACAAAATAAAGTAGTTCTAAGTTCTGTCTTTGTGGTTTGTTTCCTCTGGAAATAGGCACAAGCAAAGACTGCGTAAAACACATTCATTGGAAAGGTGTGCCAAGCTTCCAAAAAACTACTGGTTTTCGGAATACTCGGCAAATTTTTTTCATCCGACCTTGATGATCTCTGTGGTAATGATCAGTTCACTAAGTCCACTTAGCTGCCCAATTTTCACTCTTCTAGGATGAAGCGTTCGTTACCAGTAACAGTTTGAATTTTTAGGTTTCACTCTATTTCCTCCTATACAGATAGATGTGTTTTTTAAGTCTAAATCAAACACGGTTTGTGCTAGCTCCTTGAAACTTGACAAAATAAAGTAGTTCTAAGTACTGTCTTTGTGGTTTGTTTCCTCTTGAAATAGCCACAAGCAAACACTGCGTAAAACACCTTTATTGGAAAGGTGTTCCAAGCTTCCAAAATACTACTGGTTTTCTGAATACTCGGCAAATTTTTTTTCATCCGACCTTGATGATCTCTGTGGTAATGATCAGTTCACTAAGTCCACTTAGCTGCCCAATTTTCACTCTTCTAGGATGAAGCGTTCGTTACCAGTAACAGTTTGAATTTTTAGGTTTCACTCTATTTCCTCCTATACAGATAGATGTGTTTTTTAAGTCTAAATCAAACAGGGTTTGTGCTAGCTCCTTGAAACTTGACAAAATAAAGTAATTCTAATTTCTGTGTTTGTGGTTTGTTTCCTTTTGAAATAGCCACAAGCAAAGACTGCGTAAAACACCTTCATTGGAAAGGTGTGCCAAGCTTCCAAAAAACTACTGGTTTTCTGAATACTCGGCAAATTTTTTTTCATCCGACCTTGATGATCTCTGTGGTAATGATCAGTTTACTTAGTCCACTTAGCTGTCCAATATTCACTCTTCTAGGATGAAGCGTTCGTTACCAGTAACAGTTTGAGTTTTTAGGTTTCACTCTATTTCCTCCTATATATATAGATGTGTTGGGAAGTTAAATCAAACACGGTTTGTGCTAGCTCCTTGAAACTTGACAAAATAAAGTAGTTCTAAGTTCTGTCTTTGTGGTTTGTTTCCTCTTGAAAGAGGCACAAGCAAAGACTGCGTAAAACACATTCATTGGAAAGGTGTGCCAAGCTTCCAAAAAACTACTGGTTTTCGGAATACTCGGCAAATTTTTTTTCATCCGACCTTGATGATCTCTGTGGTAATGATCAGTTCACTAAGTCCACTTAGCTGACCAATTTTCACTCTTCTAGGATGAAGCGTTCGTTACCAGTAACAGTTTGAATTTTTAGGTTTCACTCTATTTCCTCCTATACAGATAGATGTGTTTTTTAAGTCTAAATCAAACACGGTTTGTGCTAGCTCCATGAAACTTGACAAAATAAAGTAGTTCAAAGTTCTGTCTTTGTGGTTTGTTTCCTCTTGAAATAGATACAAGCAAAGACTGCGTAAAAAACATTCATTGGAAAGGTGTTCCAAGCTTAGAAAATACTACTGGTTTTCTGAATACTCCGAAATTTTTTTTCATCCGACCTTGATGATCTCTGTGGTAATGATCAGTTCACTAAGTCCACTTACCTGCCCAATTTTCAGTCTTCTAGGATGAAGCGTTCGTTACCAGTAACAGTTTGAATTTTTAGGTTTCACTCTATTTCCTCCTATATATATAGATGTGTTTGGAAGTCTAAATCAATCACGGTTTGTGCTAGCTCCTTGAAACTTGATAAAATAAAGTAGTTCTAAGTTCTGTCTTTGTGGTTTGTTTCCTCTTGAAAGAGGCACAAGCAAAGACTGTGTAAAACACATTCATTGGAAAGGTGTGCCAAGCTACCAAAAAACTACTGGTTTTCGGAATACTCGGCAAATTTTTTTTCATCCGACCTTGATGATCTGTTTGGTAATGATCAGTTCACTAAGTCCACTTAGCTGCCCAATTTTCACTCTTCTAGGATGAAGCGTTCGTTACCAGTAACAGTTTGAATTTTTAGGTTTCACTCTATTTCCTCCTATACAGATAGATGTGTTTTTTAAGTCTAAATCAAACACGGTTTGTGCTAGCTCCTTGAAACTTGACAAAATAAAGTAGTTCTAAGTTCTGTCTTTGTGGTTTGTTTCCTCTTGAAATAGCCACAAGCAAACACTGCGTAAAACACCTTCATTGGAAAGGTGTGCCAAGCTTCCAAAATACTACTGGTTTTCTGAATACTCGGCAAATTTTTTTTCCTCCGACCTTGATGATCTCTGTGGTAATGATCAGTTCACTAAGTCCACTTAGCTGCCCAATTTTCACTCTTCTAGGATGAAGCGTTCGTTACCAGTAACAGTTTGAATTTTTAGATTTCACTCTATTTCCTCCTATACAGATAGATGTGTTTTTTAAGTCTAAATCAAACACGGTTTGTGCTAGCTCCTTGAAACTTGACAAAATAAAGTAGTTCAAAGTTCTGTCTTTGTGGTTTGTTTCCTCTTGAAATAGCCACAAGCAAAGACTGCGTAAAAAACATTCATTGGAAAGGTGTTCCAAGCTTCCAAAATACTACTGGTTTTCTGAATACTCGGAAATTTTTTTTCATCCGACCTTGATGATCTCTGTGGTAATGATCAGTTCACTAAGTCCACTTAGCTGCCCAATTTCCAATCTTCCAGGATGAAGCATTCGTTACCAGTAACAGTTTGAATTTTTAGGTTTCACTCTATTTCCTCCTATACAGATAGATGTGTTTTTTAAGTCTAAATCACACACGGTTTGTGCTAGCTCCTTGAAACTTGACAAAATAAAGTAGTTCTACGTTCTGACTTTGTGGTTTGTTTCCTCTTGAAATAGCCACAAGCAAAGACTGCGTAAAACACCTTTATTGGAAAGGTGTTCCAAGTTTCCAAAATACTACTGGTTTTCTGAATACTCGGCAAATTTTTTTCATCCGACCTTGATGATCTCTGTGGTAATGATCAGTTCACTTAGTCACTTAACTGCCAATATTCACTCTTCTAGGATGAAGCGTTCGTTACCAGTAACAGTTTGAATTTTTAGGTTTCACTCTATTCCTCCTATACAGATAGATGTGTTTTTTTAAGTCTAAATCAAACACGGTTTGTGCTAGCTCCTTGAAACCTTGACAAAAAAAAGTAGTTCTAAGTTCTGTCTTTGTGGTTTGTTTCCTCTTGAAATAGCCACAAGCAAACACTGCGTAAAACACCTTTATTGAAAGGTGTTCCAAGCTTCCAAAATACTACTGGTTTTCTGAATACTCGGCAAAATTTTTTCATCCGACCTTGATGATCTCTGTGGTAATGATCAGTTCATTAAGTCCACTTAGCTGCCCAATTTTCACTCTTCTAGATGAAGCATTCGTTACCAGTAACAGTTTGAATTTTTAGGTTTCACTCTATTTCCTCCTATACAGATAGATGTGTTTTTTAAGTCTAAGTCAAACACGGTTTGTGCTAGCTCCTTGAAACTTGAAAAATAAAGTACTTCTAAGTTCTGTCTTTGTGGTTTGTTTCCTCTTGAAATAGCCACAAGCAAAGACTGTGTAAAACACATTCATTGGAAAGGTGTTCCAAGCTTCCAAAATACTACTGTTTTTCTGAATACTCGGCAAATTTTTTTCATCCGACCTTGATGATCTCTGTGGTAATGATCAGTTCACTAAGTCCACTTAGCTGCCCAACTTTCACTCTTCTAGGATGAAGCGTTCGTTACCAGTAACAGTTTGAATTTTTAGGTTTCACTCTATTTCCTCCTATACAGATAGATGTGTTTTTTAAGTCTAAGTCAAACACGGTTTGTGCTAGCTCCTTGAAACTTGACAAAATAAAGTAGTTCTAAGTTCTGTCTTTGTGGTTTGTTTCCTCTTGAAATAGCCACAAGCAAACATTGCGTAAAACACCTTTATTTGAAAGGTGTTCCAAGCTTCCAAAATACTACTGGTTTTCTGAATACTCGGCAAATCTTTTTTCATCCGACCTTGATGATGTCTGTGGTAATGATCAGTTCACTAAGTCCACTTAGCTGCCCAATTTTCACTCTTCTAGGATGAAGCGTTCGTTACCAGTAACAGTTTTGAATTTTTAGGTTCACTCTATTTCCTCCTATACAGATAGATGTGTTTTTTGAGTCTAAATCAAACACGTGTTTGTGCTAGCTCCTTGAAACTTGACAAAATAAAGTAGTTCTAAGTTCTGTCTTTGTGGTTTGTTTCCTCTGGAAATAGGCACAAGCAAAGACTGCGTAAAACACATTCATTGGAAAGGTGTGCCAAGCTTCCAAAAAACTACTGGTTTTCGGAATACTCGGCAAATTTTTTTTCATCTGACCTTGATGATCTCTGTGGTAATGATCAGTTCACTAAGTCCACTTAGCTGCCCAATTTTCACTCTTCTAGGATGAAGCGTTCGTTACCAGTAACAGTTTGAATTTTTAGGTTTCACTCTATTTCCTCCTATACAGATAGATGTGTTTTTTAAGTCTAAATCAAACACGGTTTGTGCTAGCTCCATGAAACTTGACAAAATAAAGTAGTTCTAAGTTCTGTCTTTGTGTTTGTTTCCTCTTGAAATAGCCACAAGCAAACACTGCGTAAAACACCTTTATTAAAAAGGTGTTCCAAGCTTCCAAAATACTACTGGTTTTCTGAATACTCGGCAAATTTTTTTTTATCTGATCTTGATGCTCTCTGTGGTAATGATCAGTTCACTAAGTAAACTTAGCTGCCCAATTTTCACTCTTCTAGGATGAAGCGTTCGTTACCAGTAACAGTTTGAATTTTTAGGTTTCACTCTATTTTCCTCCTATACAGATTGATGTGTTTTTTAAGTCTAATTCAAACACGGTTTGTGCTAGCTCCTTGAAACTTGACAAAATAAAGTAGTTTTAAGTTCTGTCTTTGTGGTTTGTTTCCTCTTGAAATAGCCACAAGCAAAGACTGCGTAAAACACATTCATTGGAAAGGTGTTCCAAGCTTCCAAAATACTACTGGTTTTCTGAATACTCGGCAAATTTTTTTTCATCCGATCTTGATGATCTCGGTGGTAATGATCAGTTCACTAAGTCCACTTAGCTGCCCAACTTTCACTCTTCTAGGATGAAGCGTTCGTTACCAGTAACAGTTTGAATTTTTAGGTTTCACTCTATTTTTTCCTATAAAGATAGATGTGTTTTTTGAGTCTAAATCAAACACGGTTTGTGCTAGCTCCTTGAAACTTGACAAAATAAAGTAGTTCTAAGTTCTGTCTTTGTGGTTTGTTTCCTCTGGAAATAGGGCACAAGCAAAGACTGCGTAAAACACATTCATTGGAAAGGTGTGCCAAGCTTCCAAAAAACTACTGGTTTTCGGAATACTCGGCAAATTTTTTTCATCCGACCTTGATGATCTCTGTGGTAATGATCAGTTCACTAAGTCCACTTAGCTGCCCAATTTTCACTCTTCTAGGATGAAGCGTTCGTTACCAGTAACAGTTTGAATTTTTAGGTTTCACTCTATTTCTTCCTATACAGATAGATGTGTTTTTTAAGTCTAAATCAAACACGGTTTGTGCTAGCTCCTTGAAACTTGACAAAATAAAGTAGTTCTAAGTACTGTCTTTGTAGTTTGTTTCCTCTTGAAATAGCCACAAGCAAACACTGCGTAAAACACCTTTATTGGAAAGGTGTTCCAAGCTTCCAAAAAACTACTGGTTTTCTGAATACTCGGCAAATTTTTTTTCATCCGACCTTGATGATCTCTGTGGTAATGATCAGTTTACTTAGTCCACTTAGCTGTCCAATATTCACTCTTCTAGGATGAAGCGTTCGTTACCAGTAACAGTTTGAGTTTTTAGGTTTCACTCTATTTCCTCCTATATATATAGATGTGTTTGGAAGTTAAATCAAACACGGTTTGTGCTAGCTCCTTGAAACTTGACAAAATAAAGTAGTTCTAACTTCTGTCTTTGTGGTTTGTTTCCTCTTGAAAGAGGCACAAGCAAAGACTGCGTAAAACACATTCATTGGAAAGGTGTGCCAAGCTTCCAAAAAACTACTGGTTTTCGGAATACTCGGCAAATTTTTTTTCATCCGACCTTGATGATCTCTGTGGTAATGATCAGTTCACTAAGTCCACTTAGCTGACCAATTTTCACTCTTCTAGGATGAAGCGTTCGTTACCAGTAACAGTTTGAATTTTTAGGTTTCACTCTATTTCCTCCTATACAGATAGATGTGTTTTTTAAGTCTAAATCAAACACGGTTTGTGCTAGCTCCATGAAACTTGACAAAATAAAGTAGTTCAAAGTTCTGTCTTTGTGGTTTGTTTCCTCTTGAAATAGATACAAGCAAAGACTGCGTAAAAAACATTCATTGGAAAGGTGTTCCAAGCTTAGAAAATACTACTGGTTTTCTGAATACTCCGAAATTTTTTTTCATCCGACCTTGATGATCTCTGTGGTAATGATCAGTTCACTAAGTCCACTTACCTGCCCAATTTTCAGTCTTCTAGGATGAAGCGTTCGTTACCAGTAACAGTTTGAATTTTTAGGTTTCACTCTATTTCCTCCTATATATATAGATGTGTTTGGAAGTCTAAATCAATCACGGTTTGTGCTAGCTCTAACTTGACAAAATAAAGTAGTTCTAAGTTCTGTCTTTGTGGTTTGTTTCCTCTTGAAAGAGGCACAAGCAAAGACTGTGTAAAACACATTCATTGGAAAGGTGTGCCAAGCTACCAAAAAACTACTGGTTTTCGGAATACTCGGCAAATTTTTTTTCATCCGACCTTGATGATCTGTTTGGTAATGATCAGTTCACTAAGTCCACTTAGCTGGCCCAATTTTCACTCTTCTAGGATGAAGCGTTCGTTACCAGTAACAGTTTGAATTTTTAGGTTTCACTCTATTTCCTCCTATACAGATAGATGTGTTTTTTAAGTCTAAATCAAACACGGTTTGTGCTAGCTCCTTGAAACTTGACAAAATAAAGTAGTTCTAAGTTCTGTCTTTGTGGTTTGTTTCCTCTTGAAATAGCCACAAGCAAACACTGCGTAAAACACCTTCATTGGAAAGGTGTGCCAAGCTTCCAAAATACTACTGGTTTTCTGAATACTCGGCAAATTTTTTTCCTCCGACCTTGATGATCTCTGTGGTAATGATCAGTTCACTAAGTCCACTTAGCTGCCCAATTTTCACTCTTCTAGGATGAAGCGTTCGTTACCAGTAACAGTTTGAATTTTTAGATTTCACTCTATTTCCTCCTATACAGATAGATGTGTTTTTTAAGTCTAAATCAAACACGGTTTGTGCTAGCTCCTTGAAACTTGACAAAATAAAGTAGTTCAAAGTTCTGTCTTTGTGGTTTGTTTCCTCTTGAAATAGCCACAAGCAAAGACTTGCGTAAAAAA
>NW_027511705.1:0-22281 GCF_048772815.1 Callospermophilus lateralis
ATTTTTAACTCTAAATCCAAAATGGTGTGTAATAGCTCTTTGAAACTTGACAAAATAAAGGAGTTTTCAGTTTTGTCTCTATGGTTTGTTTCCTCTTCAAGTCGCCCTAGGCACAGACTGTGGAAAAGCACTTTCATTGAGAGGGGTTGCCAAGGTTTTAAGAAATAACGAGTTTTAGAAATGCCAGCAAATATTTTTTCACCCAATCTTGATGATACTTGGTGGTAATGATCAGTACACAAATCCCAGTTGGCTCACCAAATTTACTTCTTCTAGGTTGAAGCGTTCGTTTACAGTAGCAGTTTTTATTTTTAGGTTTCATTCTGTTCTCTCCTATATAGATAGATGAATTTGGAACTCTAAATTCAACATGGTTTGTAGTAGCTCTTTGAAACTTGACAAAATAATGGAGTTCTCAGTTTTGTCTCTATGATTTGTTTCCGCATCATGTACCCTAAGCAGAGACTGTGGAAAAGCAATTTCATTGAAAGGTTTTGCCAAGCTTACAAGAAAATACGAGTTTCCGAAATACCAGCCAATATTTTTTCACCCAATGTTGATGATATGTGGTGGTAATGACAAGTACACAAATCCCACTTGGCTCACCAACTTTTGTTCTTCTACTCTGAAGCGTTCGTCTACAGTAGCAATTTTAATATTTAGGTTTCACTCTGTTCTCTCCTATATAGAAAGATGAATTTGGAACACTAAATCCAACATGGTGTGTATTAGCTCTTTGAAACTTGACAAAATAAAGGAGTTCTCAGTTTTGTCTCTATGATTTGTTTCCGCTTCATGTAGCCCTAAGCAGAGACTGTGCGAAAGCACTTTCAATGAAAGGGGTTGCAAGCTTCTAAGAAATTACGAGTTTCCGAAATAGCAGTAAATATTTTTTCACCCAATGTTGATGACACGTGGTGGTAATGATCGGTACACAAATCCCACTTGGCTCACCAAATTTTCTTCTTCTAGGTTGAAGCGTTCGTTAACAATAGCGGTTTTTATTTTAAGGTTTCACTCTGTTCTCTAATATATAGATAGATGAATTTAAAACTCTAAATCCACCATGGTTTGTAGTAGCTCTTTGAAACTTGACAAAATAAAAGAGTTCTCAGTTTTGTCTCTATGGTTTGTTTCCTCTTCAAGTCGCCCTAGGCACAGACTGTGGAAAAGCACTTTCATTGAGAGGGGTTGCCAAGCTTCTAAGAAAGAACGAGTTACCGAAATACCAGCAAATGTTTTTTCACCCAAACTTGATGATACATGGTGGTAATGATCAGTACACAAATCCCACTTGGCTCACTAAATTGTGTTCTTCTAGGTTGAAGCGTTCGTCCACAGTAGCAGTTTTTATACTTAGGTTTCACTCTGTTCTCTCCTATATAGATAGATGAATTTGGAACTCTAAATCCAACATGGTTTGTATTAGCTCTTTGAAACTTGACAAAATAAAGGAGTTCTCAGTTTTGTCTCTGTTTTGTTTCCTCTTCAAGAAGCCCTAGTCACAGACTGTGAAAAAGAACTTTCATTGAGAGGGGTTGCCAAACTTCTAAGAAATAACGAGTTTCCGAAATTCCAGCAAATATTTTTCACCAAACTTGATGATACTTGGTAGTAATAGTCGGTACACAAAACCCACTTGAATCACCAAATTTTGTTCTTCTAGGATGAAGCGTTTGTTTAAAGTAGCAGATTATATTTTTAGTTTCCCTCTGTTCTCTCCTATATACATAGATGAATTTGGAACTCTAAATCCAACATGGTTTGTAGTAGCTCTTTGAAAGTTGACAAAATAAAGGAGTTCTCAGTTTTGTCTCTATTGTTTGTTTCCTCTTCAAGTAGCCCTTGGCACAGACTGTGGAAAAGCACTTTCATTGAGAGGGGTTGCCAAGCTTCTAAGAAATAACAAGTTTTCGAAATACCAGCAAATATCTTTTCACCCAATGTTGATGATACTTGGTGGTAATGATCAGTACACAAATCCCACTTGGCTCAACATATTTTGTTCTTCTGGGTTGAAGCATTCGTCTACAGTAGCAGTTTTTATATTTAAGTTTCACTCTGTTCTCTCCTACATAGATATATGAATTTTGAACTCTAAATCCAACATGGTTTGTAGTAGCTCTTTGAAACTTGACAAAGTAAAGGAGTTCTCAGTTTTGTCTCTATGGTTTGTTTCCTCTTCAAGTCGCCCTAGGCACAGACTGTGGAAAAGCACTTTCATTGAGAGGGGTTGCCAAGCTTCTAAAAAATAACGAGTTTCCGAAATACCAGCAAATATTTTTCACCCAATCTTGATGATACTTGGCAGTAATGATCGGTACACAAATCCCACTTGACTCAAAAAATTTTGTTCTTCTAGGTTGATGCGTTCGTCTACAGTAGCAGTTTTTATATTTAGGTTTCACTCTGTTCTCTCCTATATTGATAGATGAATTTGGAACTCTAAATCCAACATGGTTTGTAGTAGCTCTTTGAAACTTGACAAAATAAAGGAGTTCTCAGTTTTGTCTCTATGCTTTGTTTCCTCTTCAAGCAGCCCTAGGCACAGACTGTGGAAAACCACTTTCAATGAGAGGGGTTGCCAAGTTTTTAAGAAATAACGAGTTTCCTAAAGAGAAGCAAATCTTTTTTCACCCAATCTTGATGATACTTGGTGGTAATGATCAGTACACAAATCCCAGTTGGCTCACCAAATTTTGTTTTTCTACGTTAATGCGTTCGTCTACAGTAGCAGTTTTTATATTTAGGTTTCACTCTGTTCTCTCCTATATAGATAGATGAATTTGGAACTCTAAATGCAACATGGTTTGTAGTAGCTCATTGAAACTTGACAAAATAAAGGAGTTCTCAGTTTGGTCTCTATGGTTTGTTTCGTCTTCAAGTAGCCCTAGGCAGAGAGTGTGGAAAATCACTTTCCTTGAGAGGGGATGCCAAGCTTCTAAGAAATAAAGAGTTTCGAAATTCCAGCAAATATTTTTTCACCCAATCTTGATGATACTTGGTGGTAATGATCAGTACACAAATCCAACTTGGATCACCAAATTTTGTTCTTCTAGGTTGAAGCGTTCGTCTGCAGTAGCAGTTTTTATATTAGGTTTCAGAATGTTCTCTCCTATATAGATAGATGAATTTGGAACTCTAAATCCACCATGGTTTGTAGTAGCCCTTTGTAACTTGACAAAATAAGGTAGTTTTCAGTTTTGTCTCTATGATTTGTTTCCGCTTCATTTAGCCCTAAGCAGAGACTGTGGAAAAGCACTTTCGTTGAAATTGGTTGCCAAGCTTCCAAGAAATTACGAGTTTCTGAAATACCAGCAAATATTTTTTCACCCAATGTTGATGATATGTGGAGGTAGTGACAAGTACACAAATCCCAATTGGCTCACCAAATTTTGTTCTACTAGGTTTAAGCGTTCGTTTACAGTAGCAGTTTTTATTTTTAGGTTTCACTCTGTTCTCTCCTATATAGATAGATGAATTTGGAACTCTAAATCTAACATGGTGTGTAATAGCTCTTTGAAACTTGACAAAATAAAAGAGTTCTCAGTTTTGTCTCTATGATTGCTTTCTGCTTCATGTAGCCCTCAGCAGAGATTGTGGAAAAGCACTTTCATTGAGAGGGGTTGCCATGCCTCTAAGAAATAACGAGTTTCCGAAATACCAGCAAATATTTTTCACCCAATCTTGATGATACTTGTTAGTAATGATCGGTACACAAATCCCACTTGACTCACCAAATTTTGTTCTTCTAGGATGATGCGTTTCGTTTACAGTAGCAGATTATATTTTTATTTTTCCTCTGTTCTCTCCTATATACATAGATGAATTTGGAACTCTAAATCCAACATGGTTTGTAGTAGCTCTTTGAAAGATGACAAAAGAAAGTAGTTCTAAAATTTGTCTCTATGATTTGTTTCCGCTTCATGTAGCCCTAAGCAGAGACTGTGGAAAAGCATTTTCATTAAAAGGGGTTTACAAGCATCCAAGAAATTACGAGTTTCCGAAATACCAGCAAATATTTTTTCACCCAATATTGATGATACGTGGTGGTAATGACAAGTACACAAATTCCACTTGGCTCACCAAATTTTGTTTTTCTAGGTTGCAGCATTCGTTTACAGTAGCAGTTTTTACTTTTAGGTTTCACTCTATTCTCTCCTATATAGATAGATGAATTTTAACTCTAAATCCAACATGGTTTGTAGTAGCTCTTTGAAACTTGACAAAATAAAGGAGTTCTCAGTTTTGTCTCTATGGTTTGTTTACTCTTCATGTAGCCCTAGGCACAGACTGAGGAAAAGCACTTTCATTGAGAGGGGTTGCCAAGCTTCTAAGAAATAAGGAGTTTTGAAATATCAGCAAATATTTTTTCACCCAATCTTGATGATCCTTGGTGGTCATGATCGGTATACAAATCCCACTTGACTCACCAAATTTTGTTCTTCTAGGATGAAGCGTTCTTTTACAATAGCAGTTTATATTTTTAGTTTTCCCTCTGTTTTCTCCTATACAGATAGATGAATTTGGAACTCTAAATCCAACATGGTTTATAGTAGCTCTTTGAAACTTGACAAAACAAAGGAGTTCTCACTTTTGTCTCTATGATTTGTTTCCATTTCATGTAGCTCTAAGCAGCGAATGTGGAAAAGCAATTTAATTGAAAGGGGTTGCCAAGCTTCCAATATATTACGTGTATCCGAAATACCAGCAAATATTTTTTCACCCAATGTTGATGATACTTGGTGGTAATGATCAGTACACAAATCCCACTTGGCTCACCATATTTTGTTCTTCTGGGTTAAAGTGTTCGTCTTCCGTAGCAGTTTTTATAATTAGGTTTCACTCTGTGCTCTCCTACATAAATAGATGAATTTGGAACTCTAAATCCAACATGGTGTGTAATAGCTCTTTGAAACTTGACAAAGTAAAGGAGTTGTCACTTTTTTCTCTATGGTTTGTTTCCTCCTCAAGTCGCCCTAGGCACAGACTGTGGAATAGCACTTTCATTGAGAGGGGTTGCCAAGCTTTTAAGAAATAACGAGTTTCCGAAACCCCAGTAAATATTTTTTCACCCAATCTTGATGATACTTGGTGGTAATTATCAGTACACAAATCCCACTTGGCTCACCAAATTTTGTTCTTCTGGGTTGAAGCGTTCGTCTACAGTAGCAGTTTTTATATTTATGTTTCACTCTGTTCTCTCCTACATAGATACATGAATTTGGAACTATAAATCCAACGTGGTGTGTAATCGCTCTTTAAACTTGACAAAGTAAAGGAGTTCTCAGTTTTGTCTCTATGGTTTGTTTCCTCTTCAAGTCGCCCTAGGCACAGACTGTGGAAAAGTACTTTCCTTGAGAGGGGTTGCCAAGCTTCTAAGAAATAACGAGTTTCCGAAATACCAGCAAATATTTTTTAACCCAATGTCGATGATACTTGGTGGTAATGATATGTACACAAATGGCACTTGGCTCACCAAATTTTGTTCTTCAACTTTGAAGCATTCGTCTACAGTAGCAATTATAATATTTAGGTTTCACTCTGTTCTATCCTATATAGATAGATGGATTTTTAACTCTAAATCCAACATGGTGTGTATTAGCTCTTTGAAACTTGAAAAAATAAAGGAGTTCTCAGTTTTGTCTCTACGATTTGTTTCCACTTCATGTAGCCCTAAGCAGAGACTGTGGAAAAGCACTTTCATTGAAAGGGTTTGTTAAGGTTCTAAGAAATTACGAGTTTCTGAAATAGCAGCAAATATTTTTTCACCCAATGTTGATGATACGTGGTGGTAATGACAAGTCCACAAATCCCACTTGGCTCACCAAATTTACTTCTTCTACGTTGATGCGTTCGTTTACAGTAGCAGTTTTTATTTTTAGGTTTCACTCTGTTCTCTCCTATATAGATAGATGAATTTGGAACTCTAAATTCAACATGATTTGTAGTAGCTCTTTGAAACTTGACAAAATAAAGGAGTTCTCAGTTTTGTCTCTATGGTTTGCTTCCTCTTCAAGTAGCCCTGGCACAGACTGTGGAAAAGCACTTTCATTGAGAGGGGTTGCCAAGCTTTTGAGAAATAACGAGTTTCTGAAATACAGGCAAGTATGTTTTCACCCAATCTTGATGATACTTGGTGGTGATGATCTGTCCACAAATCCCACTTGGCTCACCAATTTTTGTTTTTCTATGTTGAAGCGTTCGTCTACACTAGCAGTTTTTGTATTTAGGTTTCACTCTGTTCTCTCCTATATAGATAGATGAATTTGCTACTCTAAATCCAATATGGTTTGCAGTAGCTCTTTGAAACTTGACAAAATAAAGTAGTTCTCAGTTTTGTCTCTATGTTTTGTTTCCTCTTCAAGTAGTCCTAGGCACAGTCTGTGGAAAAGCATTTCATTGAGAGGGGTTGCCAAGCTTCTAAGAAATAACGAGTTTCCGAAATACCGGCAAATATTTTTTCACCCAATCTTGATGATACTTGCTGGTAATGATCAGTACACAAATCCCACTGGCTTACCAAATTTTGTTCATCTAGGTTGAAGCGTTCGTTTACAGTAGCAGTTTATATTTTTAGTTTTCCCTCTGTTCTACATAGATAGATGAATTTGGAACTCTAAATCCAACATGGTTTGTAGTAGCTCTTTGAAACGTGACAAAATAAAGGAGTTCTCAGTTTTGTCGCCATGGTTTGTTTCCACTTCATGTAGCCCTAAGCAGAGACTGTGGAAAAGCACTTTCATTGAAAACTGTTGCCAAGATTCCAATAAATTACCAGTTTCCGAAATAGCAGCAAATGTTTTTTCACCCAATCCTGATGATACGTGGTGGTCATGAAAAGTACACAAATCCCACTTGGCTCACCGAATTTTGTTCTTCTAGGTTGAAGCGTTCGTTTACAGTAGCAGTTTTTATTTTTGGTATCACTCTGTTCTCTCCTATATAGATAGATGAATTTGGAACACTAAATTCAACATGGTTTGTAGTAGCTCTTTGAAAGTTGACAAAATAAAGGAGTTCTCAGTTTTGTCGCCATGGTTTGTTTCCTGTTCAAGTAGCCCTAGGCACAGACTGTGGAAAAGCACTTTGATTGAGAGGGGTTGCCAAGCTTCTAAGAAACAACGAGTTTCCGAAATACCAGCAAATATTTTTTCACCCAATGTTGATGATACTTGGTGGTAATAATCAGTACACAAATACCACTTGGCTCACCAAATTTTGTTCTTCTGGGATGAAGCGTTCGTCTACAGTAGCAGTTTTTATATTTAGGTTTCACTCTGTTCTCTCCTAAATAGGTAGATGAATTTGGAACTCTAAATCCAAAATGGTGTTTAATAGCTCTTTGAAACTTGACAAAGTAAAGGATTTCTCAGTTTTGTCTGATTTTTTGTTTCCTCTTCAAGTCGCCCTAGTCACAGACTGTGGAAAAGCACTTTCAATTAGAGGGCTTGCCAAGCTTTTAAGAAATAACGAGTTTCCGAAATACCAGCAAATATTTTTTCACCCAATCTTGATGATACTTGGTGGTGATGATCTGTCCACAAATCCCACTTGGCTCACCAATTTTTGTTTTTCTATGTTGAAGCGTTCGTCTACAGTAGCAGTTTTTGTATTTAGGTTTCACTCTGTTCTCTCCTATATAGATAGATGAATTTGCTACTCTAAATCCAATATGGTTGCAGTAGCTCTTTGAAACTTGACAAAATAAAGTAGTTCTCAGTTTTGTCTCTATGTTTTGTTTCCTCTTCAAGTAGTCCTAGGCACAGTCTGTGGAAAAGCATTTCATTGAGAGGGGTTGCCAAGCTTCTAAGAAATAACGAGTTTCCGAAATACCGGCAAATATTTTTTCACCCAATCTTGATGATACTTGCTGGTAATGATCAGTACACAAATCCCACTGGCTTACCAAATTTTGTTCATCTAGGTTGAAGCGTTCGTTTACAGTAGCAGTTTATATTTTTAGTTTTCCCTCTGTTCTACATAGATAGATGAATTTGGAACTCTAAATCCAACATGGTTTGTAGTAGCTCTTTGAAACTTGACAAAATAAAGCAGTTCTCAGTTTTGTCTCTATGATTTGTTTCCACTTCATGTAGCCCTAAGCAGAGACTGTGGAAAAGCACTTTCATTGAAAACTGTTGCCAAGATTCCAATAAATTACCAGTTTCCGAAATAGCAGCAAATGTTTTTTCACCCAATCCTGATGATACGTGGTGGTCATGAAAAGTACACAAATCCCACTTGGCTCACCGAATTTTGTTCTTCTAGGTTGAAGCATTCCTTTACAGTAGCAGTTTTTATTTTTGGTATCACTCTGTTCTCTCCTATATAGATAGATGAATTTGGAACACTAAATTCAACATGGTTTGTAGTAGCTCTTTGAAAGCTGACAAAATAAAGGAGTTCTCAGTTTTGTCGCCATGGTTTGTTTCCTGTTCAAGTAGCCCTAGGCACAGACTGTGGAAAAGCACTTTGATTGAGAGGGGTTGCCAAGCTTCTAAGAAACAACGAGTTTCCGAAATACCAGCAAATATTTTTTCACCCAATGTTGATGATACTTGGTGGTAATAATCAGTACACAAATACCACTTGGCTCACCAAATTTTGTTCGTCTACAGTAGCAGTTTTTATATTTAGGTTTCACTCTGTTCTCTCCTAAATAGGTAGATGAATTTGGAACTCTAAATCCAAAATGGTGTTTAATAGCTCTTTGAAACTTGACAAAGTAAAGGAGTTCTCAGTTTTGTCTGATGGTTTGTTTCCTCTTCAAGTCGCCCTAGTCACAGACTGTGGAAAAGCACTTTCAATTAGAGGGCTTGCCAAGCTTTTAAGAAATAACGAGTTTCCGAAATACCAGCAAATATTTTTTCACCCAATCTTGATGATACTTGGTGGTGATGATCTGTCCACAAATCCCACTTGGCTCACCAATTTTTGTTTTTCTATGTGGAAGCGTTCGTCTACAGTAGCAGTTTTTGTATTTAGGTTTCACTCTGTTCTCTCCTATATAGATAGATGAATTTGCTACTCTAAATCCAATATGGTTTGTAGTAGCTCTGTGAAACTTGACAAAATAAAGCAGTTCTCAGTTTTGTCTCTATGATTTGTTTCCACTTCATGTAGCCCTAAGCAGAGACTGTGGAAAAGCACTTTCATTGAAAACTGTTGCCAAGATTCCAATAAATTACCAGTTTCCGAAATAGCAGCAAATGTTTTTTCACCCAATCCTGATGATACGTGGTGGTCATGAAAAGTACACAAATCCCACTTGGCTCACCGAATTTTGTTCTTCTAGGTTGAAGCGTTCGTTTACAGTAGCAGTTTTTATTTTTGGTATCACTCTGTTCTCTCCTATATAGATAGATGAATTTGGAACACTAAATTCAACATGGTTTGTAGTAGCTCTTTGAAAGCTGACAAAATAAAGGAGTTCTCAGTTTTGTCGCCATGGTTTGTTTCCTGTTCAAGTAGCCCTAGGCACAGACTGTGGAAAAGCACTTTGATTGAGAGGGGTTGCCAAGCTTCTAAGAAACAACGAGTTTCCGAAATACCAGCAAATATTTTTTCACCCAATGTTGATGATACTTGGTGGTAATAATCAGTACACAAATACCACTTGGCTCACCAAATTTTGTTCTTCTGGGATGAAGCGTTCGTCTACAGTAGCAGTTTTTATATTTAGGTTTCACTCTGTTCTCTCCTAAATAGGTAGATGAATTTGGAACTCTAAATCCAAAATGGTGTTTAATAGCTCTTTGAAACTTGACAAAGTAAAGGAGTTCTCAGTTTTGTCTGATGGTTTGTTTCCTCTTCAAGTCGCCCTAGTCACAGACTGTGGAAAAGCACTTTCAATTAGAGGGCTTGCCAAGCTTTTAAGAAATAACGAGTTTCCGAAATACCAGCAAATATTTTTTCACCCAATCTTGATGATACTTGGTGGTGATGATCTGTCCACAAATCCCACTTGGCTCACCAATTTTTGTTTTTCTATGTGGAAGCGTTCGTCTACAGTAGCAGTTTTTGTATTTAGGTTTCACTCTGTTCTCTCCTATATAGATAGATGAATTTGCTACTCTAAATCCAATATGGTTGCAGTAGCTCTTTGAAACTTGACAAAATAAAGTAGTTCTCAGTTTTGTCTCTATGTTTTGTTTCCTCTTCAAGTAGTCCTAGGCACAGTCTGTGGAAAAGCATTTCATTGAGAGGGGTTGCCAAGCTTCTAAGAAATAACGAGTTTCCGAAATACCGGCAAATATTTTTTCACCCAATCTTGATGATACTTGCTGGTAATGATCAGTACACAAATCCCACTGGCTTACCAAATTTTGTTCATCTAGGTTGAAGCGTTCGTTTACAGTAGCAGTTTATATTTTTAGTTTTCCCTCTGTTCTACATAGATAGATGAATTTGGAACTCTAAATCCAACATGGTTTGTAGTAGCTCTTTGAAACTTGACAAAATAAAGCAGTTCTCAGTTTTGTCTCTATGATTTGTTTCCACTTCATGTAGCCCTAAGCAGAGACTGTGGAAAAGCACTTTCATTGAAAACTGTTGCCAAGATTCCAATAAATTACCAGTTTCCGAAATAGCAGCAAATGTTTTTTCACCCAATCCTGATGATACGTGGTGGTCATGAAAAGTACACAAATCCCACTTGGCTCACCGAATTTTGTTCTTCTAGGTTGAAGCGTTCCTTTACAGTAGCAGTTTTTATTTTTGGTATCACTCTGTTCTCTCCTATATAGATAGATGAATTTGGAACACTAAATTCAACATGGTTTGTAGTAGCTCTTTGAAAGCTGACAAAATAAAGGAGTTCTCAGTTTTGTCGCCATGGTTTGTTTCCTGTTCAAGTAGCCCTAGGCACAGACTGTGGAAAAGCACTTTGATTGAGAGGGGTTGCCAAGCTTCTAAGAAACAACGAGTTTCCGAAATACCAGCAAATATTTTTTCACCCAATGTTGATGATACTTGGTGGTAATAATCAGTACACAAATACCACTTGGCTCACCAAATTTTGTTCTTCTGGGATGAAGCGTTCGTCTACAGTAGCAGTTTTTATATTTAGGTTTCACTCTGTTCTCTCCTAAATAGGTAGATGAATTTGGAACTCTAAATCCAAAATGGTGTTTAATAGCTCTTTGAAACTTGACAAAGTAAAGGAGTTCTCAGTTTTGTCTGATGGTTTGTTTCCTCTTCAAGTCGCCCTAGTCACAGACTGTGGAAAAGCACTTTCAATTAGAGGGCTTGCCAAGCTTTTAAGAAATAACGAGTTTCCGAAATACCAGCAAATATTTTTTCACCCAATCTTGATGATACTTGGTGGTGATGATCTGTCCACAAATCCCACTTGGCTCACCAATTTTTGTTTTTCTATGTGGAAGCGTTCGTCTACAGTAGCAGTTTTTGTATTTAGGTTTCACTCTGTTCTCTCCTATATAGATAGATGAATTTGCTACTCTAAATCCAATATGGTTTGCAGTAGCTCTTTGAAACTTGACAAAATAAAGTAGTTCTCAGTTTTGTCTCTATGTTTTGTTTCCTCTTCAAGTAGTCCTAGGCACAGTCTGTGGAAAAGCATTTCATTGAGAGGGGTTGCCAAGCTTCTAAGAAATAACGAGTTTCCGAAATACCGGCAAATATTTTTTCACCCAATCTTGATGATACTTGCTGGTAATGATCAGTACACAAATCCCACTGGCTTACCAAATTTTGTTCATCTAGGTTGAAGCGTTCGTTTACAGTAGCAGTTTATATTTTTAGTTTTCCCTCTGTTCTACATAGATAGATGAATTTGGAACTCTAAATCCAACATGGTTTGTAGTAGCTCTTTGAAACTTGACAAAATAAAGCAGTTCTCAGTTTTGTCTCTATGATTTGTTTCCACTTCATGTAGCCCTAAGCAGAGACTGTGGAAAAGCACTTTCATTGAAAACTGTTGCCAAGATTCCAATAAATTACCAGTTTCCGAAATACCAGCAAATGTTTTTTCACCCAATCCTGATGATACGTGGTGGTCATGAAAAGTACACAAATCCCACTTGGCTCACCGAATTTTGTTCTTCTAGGTTGAAGCGTTCGTTTACAGTAGCAGTTTTTATTTTTGGTATCACTCTGTTCTCTCCTATATAGATAGATGAATTTGGAACACTAAATTCAACATGGTTTGTAGTAGCTCTTTGAAAGCTGACAAAATAAAGGAGTTCTCAGTTTTGTCGCCATGGTTTGTTTCCTGTTCAAGTAGCCCTAGGCACAGACTGTGGAAAAGCACTTTGATTGAGAGGGGTTGCCAAGCTTCTAAGAAACAACGAGTTTCCGAAATACCAGCAAATATTTTTTCACCCAATGTTGATGATACTTGGTGGTAATAATCAGTACACAAATACCACTTGGCTCACCAAATTTTGTTCTTCTGGGATGAAGCGTTCGTCTACAGTAGCAGTTTTTATATTTAGGTTTCACTCTGTTCTCTCCTAAATAGGTAGATGAATTTGGAACTCTAAATCCAAAATGGTGTTTAATAGCTCTTTGAAACTTGACAAAGTAAAGGAGTTCTCAGTTTTGTCTGATGGTTTGTTTCCTCTTCAAGTCGCCCTAGTCACAGACTGTGGAAAAGCACTTTCAATTAGAGGGCTTGCCAAGCTTTTAAGAAATAACGAGTTTCCGAAATACCAGCAAATATTATTTCACCCAATCTTGATGATACTTGGTGGTGATGATCTGTCCACAAATCCCACTTGGCTCACCAATTTTTGTTTTTCTATGTGGAAGCGTTCGTCTACAGTAGCAGTTTTTGTATTTAGGTTTCACTCTGTTCTCTCCTATATAGATAGATGAATTTGCTACTCTAAATCCAATATGGTTTGCAGTAGCTCTTTGAAACTTGACAAAATAAAGTAGTTCTCAGTTTTGTCTCTATGTTTTGTTTCCACTTCAAGTAGTCCTAGGCACAGTCTGTGGAAAAGCATTTCATTGAGAGGGTTTGCCAAGCTTCTAAGAAATAACGAGTTTCCGAAATACCGGCAAATATTTTTTCACCCAATCTTGATGATACTTGCTGGTAATGATCAGTACACAAATCCCACTGGCTTACCAAATTTTGTTCATCTAGGTTGAAGCGTTCGTTTACAGTAGCAGTTTATATTTTTAGTTTTCCCTCTGTTCTACATAGATAGATGAATTTGGAACTCTAAATCCAACATGGTTTGTAGTAGCTCTTTGAAACTTGACAAAATAAAGGAATTCTCAGTTTTTTCTCTATGGTTGGTTTCCTCTTCAAGTAGCCCTAGGCACAGACTGTGGAAAAGCACTTATATTGAGAGGGGTTGCTAAGCTTCTAAGAAATAACGAGTTTCCCAAATACCAGCAAAAGTTTTTTCACGCAATCTTGATGACACTTGGTTGTAATGATCAGTACACAAATCCCACTTGGCTCACCAAATTTTGTTCTTCTAGGTTGAAGCGTTCGTCTACAGTAGCAGTTTTTATATTTAGGTTTCACTCTGTTCTCTCCTATATGGATAGATGAATTTGGAACTCTAAATCCAATATGGTTTGTAGTAGCTCTTTGAAACTTGACAAAATAAAGGAGTTCTCAGTTTTGTCTCTAGGGTTTGTTTCCTCTTCAAGTAGCCCTAGGCACAGACTGTGGAAAAGCACTTTCATTGAGATTGGTTGCCAAGCTTCTAAGAAATACCGAGTTTACGAAATACCAGCTAATATATTTTCACCCAATCTTGATGATACTTGGTGGTAATGATTGGTACACAAATGCCACTTGACTTACCAAATTTGGTTCTTCTAGGTTGAAGCGTTCATTTACAGTAGCAGTTTATATTTTGAGTTCCCTCTGTTCTCTCCTAAATAGATAGATGAATTTGGAACTCTAAATACAACATGGTTTGTAGTAGCTCTTTGAAACATGACAAAATAAAGGAGTTCTCAATTTTGTCTCTATGGTTTGTTTCCTCTTCAAGTAGACCTAGGCACAGACTGTGGAAAAGCACTTTCATTGAGAGGGGTTGCCAAGCTTCTAAGAAATAACAAGTTTCCGAAATACCAGCAAATATTTTTTCACCCAATCTTGATGATACTTGGTGGTAATGATCAGTACATAAATCCCACTTGGCTCACCAAATTTTGATCTCCTACATTGACGCGTTCGTCTAGAGTAGCAGTTTATATATTTAGATTGCACTCTGTTCTCTCCTATATTGATAGATGAATTTTAACTCTCAATCCAACATTGTTTGTAGTAGCTCTTTGAAACTTGACAAAATAAAGGAGTTCTCAGCTTTGTCTCTGTGGTTTGTTTCATCTTCAAGTAGGCCTAGGCACAGAGTGTGCAAAAGCACTTTCATTGAGAGGGGTTTCCAAGCTTCTAAGAAAAAACTAGTTTCCGAAATACCAGCAAATATTTTTTCACCCAATCTTGATGATACTTGGTGGTAATGATCAATACACAAATCCCTCTTGGCTCACCAAATTTTGTTCTTCTAGATTGAAGTTTTCGTCTACAGTAGCAGTTTTTGTATTTAGGTTTCAGTCTGTTCTCTCCTATATAGATAGATGAATTTGGAACTCTAAATCCAACATGGTTTGTAGTAGCTCTTTGAAACATGACAAAATAAAAGAGTTCTCAATATTGTCTCTATGGTTTGTTTCCTCTTCAAGTAGCCCTAGGCAGAGACTGTGGAAAAGCACTTTCATTGAGAGGGGTTGCCAAGCTTCTAAGAAATAACGATTTTCCGAAATACCAGCAAATATTTTTTCACCCAATCTTGATGATACTTGGTGGTAATGATCAGTACATAAATCCCACTTGGCTCACCAAATTTTGATCTTCTACTTTGACGCGTTCGTCTACAGTAGCAGTTTTTATATTTAGATTTCACTCTGTTCTCTCCTATATTGATAGATGAATTTGGAACTCTAAATCCAACCTGGTTTGTAGTAGCTCCTTGAAACTTGACAAAATAAAGGAGTTCTCAGTTTTGTCTCTATGGTTTGTTTCATCTTCAAGTAGGGTTAGGCAAGAGTGTGCAAAAGCACTTTCATTGAGAGGGGTTGCCAAACTTCTAAGAAAAAACTAGTTTCCGAAATACCAGAAAATATTTTTTTCACCCAATCTTGATGATACTTGGTGGTAATGATCAGTTCACAAATCCCACTTGGATCACCAAATTTTGTTCTTCTTGGTTGAAGCGTTCGTCTACAGTACCAGTTTTTATGTTTAGGTTTCACTCTGTTCTCTGCTATATATATAGATGAAGTTGGAACTCTAAATCCAACATGGTTTGTAGTGGCTCTTTGAAACTTGACAAAATAAAGGAGTTCTCTGTTTTGTCTCTATGGTTTGTTTCCTCTTCAAGTAGCCCTAGGCACAGACGGTGTATATGCACTTTCATTGAGAGGCGTTGCCAAGCTTCCAAGAAATTACGAGTTTCCGAAATACCAGCAAATATTTTTTCACCCAATCTTGATGATACATGTTGTTTACGATCGGTACACAAATCCCACTTCACTCACCAAGTTTTGTTCTTCTATGTTGAAGCGTTCGTTTTCAGTAGCAGTTTTTATTTTTACGTCTCACTCTGTTCTCTCCTATATAGATAGATGAATTTGGAACTCTAAATCCAACATGGTTTGTAGTAGCTCTTTGAACCTTGACAAAATAGGAGTTCTCAGTTTTGTCTCTATGATTTGTTTCTGCTTCAAGTAGCCCTAAGCAGAGACTGTGGAAAAGCACTTTCATTGAGAGGGTTTGCCAAGCTTCTAAGAAATAACGAGTTTCCGAATTACCAGCAAATATTTACTCACCCAATCTTGATGATACTTTGTGGTGAAGATCGGTACACAAATCCCACTTGGCTCACCAAATTTTGTTCTTCTAGGTTGAAGCGTTCGTCTACAGTAGCAGTTTTCATATTTAGGTTTCACTCTGTTCTCTCCTATATAGACAGATGAATTTGGAACTCTAAATCCAATATGGTTTGTAGTAGCTCTTTGATACTTGACAAAATAAAGGAGTTCTCAGTTTTGTCTCTATGATTTGTTTCCGCTTCAAGTAGCCCTAAGCAGAGACTGTGGAAAAGCACTTTCATTGAGAGGGGTTGAAAAGCTTCCAAGAAATTACGAGTTTCCGAAATACCAGCAAATATTTTTTCACCCAATCTTGATGATACTTGGTGGTGATGATCAGTACACAAATCCCACTTGGCTCACGAAATTTTGTTCTTCTAGGTTGAAGCGTTCGTCTACAGTAGCAATTTTTATATTTAGGTTTCACTCTGTTCTCTCCTGTATAGATAGATGACTTTGGAACTCTAAATCCAACATGGTTTGTAGTAGCTCTTTGAAACTTGACAAAATAAAGGAGTTCTCAGTTTTGTCTCTATGATTTTTTTCCACTTCAAGTAGCCCTAAGCAGTGACTGTGGAAAAGCACTTTCCTTGAGAGGGGTTGCCAAGGTTCCAACAAATTACGAGTTTCCGAAATACCAGCAAATATTTTTTTCACCCAATCTTGATGATACTTGTTGGTAATGATCAGTTCACAAATTCCACTTGGATCACCAAATTTTTTTCTTCTTGGTTGAAGCGTTCGTCTACAGTACCAGTTTTTATGGTTAGGTTTCACTCTGTTCTCTGCTATATAGATAGATGAATTTGGAACTCCAAATCCAACATGGTTTGTAGTGGCTCTTTGAAACTTGACAAAATAAAGGAGTTCTCAGTTTTGTCTATATGGTTTGTTTCCTCTTCAAGTAGCCCTAGTCACAGACGGTGGATACGCACTTTCATTGAGAGGGGTTGCCAAGCTTCCAAGAAATTACGAGTTTCCGAAATACCAGCAAATATTTTTTCACCCAATCTTGATGATACATGTTGTTTACGATCGGTACACAAATCCCACTTGACTCACCGAATTTTGTTCTTCTATGTTGAAGTGTTCGTTTTCAGTAGCACTTTTTATTTTTACGTCTCACTCTGTTCTCTCCTATATAGATAGATGAATTTGGAACTCTAAATACAACATGGTTTGTAGTAGCTCTTTGAACCTTGACAAAATAGAGGAGTTTTCAGTTTTGTCTCTACGATTTGTTTCCGCTTCAAGTATACCTAAGCAGTGACTGTGGAAAAGCACTTTCATTGAGAGGGGTTGGCAAGCTTCTAAGAAATAACGAGTTTCCGAATTACCAGCAAATATTTTTTCACCCAATCTTGATGATACTTGGTGGTGAAGATCGGTTCACAAATCCCACTTGGCTCACCAAATTTTGTTCTTCTAGGTTGAAGCGTTCGTCTACAGTAGCACTTTTTATATTTAGGTTTCACTTTGTTCTCTCCTATATAGATATATGAATTTGGAACTCTAAATCCAATATGGTTTGTAGTAGCTCTTTGAAACTTGACAAAATAAAGGAGTTCTCAGTTTTTTCTCTATGATTTGTTTCCGCTTCAAGTAGCCCTAAGCAGAGACTGTGGAAAAGCACTTTCATTGAGAGGGGTTGCCAAGCTTCTAAGAAATAACGAGTTTCCGAAATACCAGCAAATATTTTTTCACGCAATCTTGATGACAATTGGTGGTAATTATCAGTACACAAATCCCACTTGGCTCACCAAATTTTGTTCTCCTAGGTTGAATCGTTCGTCTACAGTAGCAGTTTTTATATTTAGGTTTCATTCTGTTCTCTCCTACATGGAGAGATGAATTTGGAACTCTAAATCTAATATGGTTTGTAGTAGCTCTTTGAAACTTGACAAAATAAAGGAGTTCTCAGTTTTGTCTCTATGGTTTGTTTCCTCTTCAAGTAGCCCTAGGCACAGACTGTGGAAAAGCAATTCCATTGAGAGGGGTTCCCAAGCTTCTAAGAAATAACGAGTTTCCGAAATAGCAGCAAATATTTTTTCACCCAATGTTGATGATACGTGGTGGTAATGACAAGTCCACAAATCCCACTTGGCTCACCAAATTTACTTCTTCTACGTTGATGCGTTCGTTTACAGTAGCAGTTTTTATTTTTAGGTTTCACTCTGTTCTCTCCTATATAGATAGATGAATTTGGAACTCTAAATTCAACATGATTTGTAGTAGCTCTTTGAAACTTGACAAAATAAAGGAGTTCTCAGTTTTGTCTCTATGGTTTGGTTCCTCTTCAAGTAGCCCTAGGCACAGACTGTGGAAAAGCACTTATATTGAGAGGGGTTGCTAAGCTTCTAAGAAATAACGAGTTTCCCAAATACCAGCAAAAGTTTTTTCACGCAATCTTGATGACACTTGGTTGTAATGATCAGTACACAAATCCCACTTGGCTCACCAAATTTTGTTCTTCTAGGTTGAAGCGTTCGTCTACAGTAGCAGTTTTTATATTTAGGTTTCACTCTGTTCTCTCCTATATGGATAGATGAATTTGGAACTCTAAATCCAATATGGTTTGTAGTAGCTCTTTGAAACTTGACAAAATAAAGGAGTTCTCAGTTTTGTCTCTAGGGTTTGTTTCCTCTTCAAGTAGCCCTAGGCACAGACTGTGGAAAAGCACTTTCATTGAGATTGGTTGCCAAGCTTCTAAGAAATAACGAGTTTCCGAAATACCAGCTAATATATTTTCACCCAATCTTGATGATACTTGGTGGTAATGATTGGTACACAAATGCCACTTGACTTACCAAATTTGGTTCTTCTAGGTTGAAGCGTTCATTTACAGTAGCAGTTTATATTTTTAAGTTCCCTCTGTTCTCTCCTAAATAGATAGAAGAATTTGGAACTCTAAATACAACATGGTTTGCAGTAGCTCTTTGAAACATGACAAAATAAAGGAGTTCTCAATTTTGTCTCTATGGTTTGTTTCCTCTTCAAGTAGACCTAGGCACAGACTGTGGAAAAGCACTTTCATTGAGAGGGGTTGCCAAGCTTCTAAGAAATAACAAGTTTCCGAAATACCAGCAAATATTTTTTCACCCAATCTTGATGATACTTGGTGGTAATGATCAGTACATAAATCCCACTTGGCTCACCAAATTTTGATCTCCTACATTGACGCGTTCGTCTAGAGTAGCAGTTTATATATTTAGATTGCACTCTGTTCTCTCCTATATTGATAGATGAATTTGGAACTCTCAATCCAACATTGTTTGTAGTAGCTCTTTGAAACTTGACAAAATAAAGGAGTTCTCAGCTTTGTCTCTGTGGTTTGTTTCATCTTCAAGTAGGCCTAGGCACAGAGTGTGCAAAAGCACTTTCATTGAGAGGGGTTTCCAAGCTTCTAAGAAAAAACTAGTTTCCGAAATACCAGCAAATATTTTTTCACCCAATTTTGATGATACTTGGTGCTAATGATCAATACACAAATCCCACTTGGCTCACCAAATTTTGTTCTTCTAGATTGAAGATTTCGTCTACAGTAGCAGTTTTTGTATTTAGGTTTCAGTCTGTTCTCTCCTATATAGATAGATGAATTTGGAACTCTAAATCCAACATGGTTTGTAGTAGCTCTTTGAAACATGACGAAATAAAAGAGTTCTCAATATTGTCTCTATGGTTTGTTTCCTCTTCAAGTAGCCCTAGGCAGAGACTGTGGAAAAGCACTTTCATTGAGAGGGGTTGCCAAGCTTCTAAGAAATAACGATTTTCCGAAATACCAGCAAATATTTTTTCACCCAATCTTGATGATACTTGGTGGTAATGATCAGTACATAAATCCCACTTGGCTCACCAAATTTTGATCTTCTACTTTGACGCGTTCGTCTACAGTAGCAGTTTTTATATTTAGATTTCACTCTGTTCTCTCCTATATTGATAGATGAATTTGGAACTCTAAATCCAACCTGGTTTGTAGTAGCTCCTTGAAACTTGACAAAATACAGGAGTTCTCAGTTTTGTCTCTATGGTTTGTTTCATCTTCAAGTAGGGTTAGGCAAGAGTGTGCAAAAGCACTTTCATGGAGAGGGGTTGCCAAACTTCTAAGAAAAAACTAGTTTCCGAAATACCAGAAAATATTTTTTTCACCCAATCTTGATGATACTTGGTGGTAATGATCAGTTCACAAATCCCACTTGGATCACCAAATTTTGTTCTTCTTGGTTGAAGCGTTCGTCTACAGTACCAGTTTTTATGTTTATGTTTCACTCTGTTCTCTGCTATATATATAGATGAAGTTGGAACTCTAAATCCAACATGGTTTGTAGTGGCTCTTTGAAACTTGACAAAATAAAGGAGTTCTCTGTTTTGTCTCTATGGTTTGTTTCCTCTTCAAGTAGCCCTAGGCACAGACGGTGTATATGCACTTTCATTGAGAGGCGTTGCCAAGCTTCCAAGAAATTACGAGTTTCCGAAATACCAGCAAATATTTTTCACCCAATCTTGATGATACATGTTGTTTACGATCGGTACACAAATCCCACTTCACTCACCAAGTTTTGTTCTTCTATGTTGAAGCGTTCGTTTTCAGTAGCAGTTTTTATTTTTACGTCTCACTCTGTTCTCTCCTATATAGATAGATGAATTTGGAACTCTAAATCCAACATGGTTTGTAGTAGCTCTTTGAACCTTGACAAAATAGGAGTTCTCAGTTTTGTCTCTATGATTTGTTTCTGCTTCAAGTAGCCCTAAGCAGAGACTGTGGAAAAGCACTTTCATTGAGAGGGTTTGCCAAGCTTCTAAGAAATAACGAGTTTCCGAATTACCAGCAAATATTTACTCACCCAATCTTGATGATACTTTGTGGTGAAGATCGGTACACAAATCCCACTTGGCTCACCAAATTTTGTTCTTCTAGGTTGAAGCGTTCGTCTACAGTAGCAGTTTTCATATTTAGGTTTCACTCTGTTCTCTCCTATATAGACAGATGAATTTGGAACTCTAAATCCAATATGGTTTGTAGTAGCTCTTTGATACTTGACAAAATAAAGGAGTTCTCAGTTTTGTCTCTATGATTTGTTTCCGCTTCAAGTAGCCCTAAGCAGAGACTGTGGAAAAGCACTTTCATTGAGAGGGGTTGAAAAGCTTCCAAGAAATTACGAGTTTCCGAAATACCAGCAAATATTTTTTCACCCAATCTTGATGATACTTGGTGGTGATGATCAGTACACAAATCCCACTTGGCTCACGAAATTTTGTTCTTCTAGGTTGAAGCGTTCGTCTACAGTAGCAATTTTTATATTTAGGTTTCACTCTGTTCTCTCCTGTATAGATAGATGACTTTGGAACTCTAAATCCAACATGGTTTGTAGTAGCTCTTTGAAACTTGACAAAATAAAGGAGTTCTCAGTTTTGTCTCTATGATTTTTTTCCACTTCAAGTAGCCCTAAGCAGTGACTGTGGAAAAGCACTTTCCTTGAGAGGGGTTGCCAAGGTTCCAACAAATTACGAGTTTCCGAAATACCAGCAAATATTTTTTTCACCCAATCTTGATGATACTTGTTGGTAATGATCAGTTCACAAATTCCACTTGGATCACCAAATTTTTTTCTTCTTGGTTGAAGCGTTCGTCTACAGTACCAGTTTTTATGGTTAGGTTTCACTCTGTTCTCTGCTATATAGATAGATGAATTTGGAACTCCAAATCCAACATGGATGTAGTGGCTCTTTGAAACTTGACAAAATAAAGGAGTTCTCAGTTTTGTCTATATGGTTTGTTTCCTCTTCAAGTAGCCCTAGTCACAGACGGTGGATACGCACTTTCATTGAGAGGGGTTGCCAAGCTTCCAAGAAATTACGAGTTTCCGAAATACCAGCAAATATTTTTTCACCCAATCTTGATGATACATGTTGTTTACGATCGGTACACAAATCCCACTTGACTCACCGAATTTTGTTCTTCTATGTTGAAGTGTTCGTTTTCAGTAGCACTTTTTATTTTTACGTCTCACTCTGTTCTCTCCTATATAGATAGATGAATTTGGAACTCTAAATACAACATGGTTTGTAGTAGCTCTTTGAACCTTGACAAAATAGAGGAGTTTTCAGTTTTGTCTCTACGATTTGTTTCCGCTTCAAGTATACCTAAGCAGTGACTGTGGAAAAGCACTTTCATTGAGAGGGGTTGGCAAGCTTCTAAGAAATAACGAGTTTCCGAATTACCAGCAAATATTTTTTCACCCAATCTTGATGATACTTGGTGGTGAAGATCGGTTCACAAATCCCACTTGGCTCACCAAATTTTGTTCTTCTAGGTTGAAGCGTTCGTCTACAGTAGCACTTTTTATATTTAGGTTTCACTTTGTTCTCTCCTATATAGATATATGAATTTGGAACTCTAACTCCAATATGGTTTGTAGT
>NW_027511706.1:0-22271 GCF_048772815.1 Callospermophilus lateralis
TGCCCAACTTTCACTCTTCTAGGTTCAAGCGTTCGTTTCCAGTAACATTTTGAATTTTTAGGTTTCACTCTGTTTTCTGCTATATAGATAGATGTGTTTGAAACTCTGAGTCAAACACGGTTTGTGCTAGCTGCGTGAAACTTGACAAAATGAAATAGTAATCAGTTCTATCTCTATGGTTTGTTTCCTCTTGAAGTACCCCATGCAGAGACTGGCGCAAAACACTTTCGTTTGAAAGGGGTTGCCAAGCTTCCAAAAAACTACTAGTTTGCTGAAATCTCAGCAAACATTTTTTCACCAAATCTTGATGATACTTGGCGGTAATGATCAGTTCACTAATCTCACTTGGCTGCCCAACTTTCACTCTTCTAGGTTCAAGCGTTCGTTTCCAGTAACACTTTGAATTTTTAGGTTTCACTCTGTTTTCTGCTATATAGATAGATGTGTTTGAAACTCTGAATCAAACACGGTTTGTGCTAGCTCCTTGAAACTTGACCAAATGAAGTAGTTCTAAGTTCTATCTCTATGGTTTGTTTCCTCTTGAAGTACCCCATGCAGAGACTGGCGAAAAACACTTTCGTTTGAAAGGGGTTGCCAAGCGTCCAAAAAACTACCAGTTTGCTGAAATCTCAGCAAACATTTTTTCACCAAAACTTGATGATACTTGGTGGTAATGATCAGTTCACTAATCCCACTTGGCTGCCCAGCTTTCTCTCTTCTAGGTTCAAGCGTTCGTTTCCAGTAACACTTTGAATTTTTAGGTTTCACTCTGTTTTCTGCTATATAGATAGATGTGTTTGAAACTCTGAATCAAACACGGTTTGTGCTAGCTCCTTGAAACTTGACCAAATGAAGTAGTTATAAGTTCTATCTCTATGGTTTGTTTCCTCTTGAAGTACCCCATGCAGAGACTGGCGAAAAAAACTTTCGTTTGAAAGGGGTTGCCAAGGGTCCAAAAAACTACTAGTTTGCTGAAATCTCAGCAAACATTTTTTCACCAAAACTTGATGATACTTGGTGGTAATGATCAGTTCACTAATCCCACTTGGCTGCCCAACTTTCACTCTTCTTGGTTCAAGCGTTCGTTTCCAGTAACACTTTGAATTTTTAGGTTTCACTCTGTTTTCTGCTATATAGATAGATGTGTTCGAAACTCTGAATCAAACACGGTTTGTGCTAGCTGCGTGAAACTTGACAAAATGAAGTAGTTCTAAGTTCTATCTCTATGGTTTGTTTCCTCTTGAAGTACCCCATGCAGACACTGGCGCAAAACACTTTCGTTTGAAAGGGGTTGCCAAGCGTCCAAAAAACTACTAGTTTGCTGAAATCTCAGCAAACATTTTTTCACCAAAACTTGATGATACTTGGTGGTAATGATCAGTTCACTAATCCCACTTGGCTGCCCAACTTTCTCTCTTCTAGGTTCAAGCGTTCGTTTCCAGTAACACTTTGAATTTTTAGGTTTCACTCTGTTTTCTGCTATATAGATAGATGTGTTTGAAACTCTGAATCAAACACGGTTTGTGCTAGCTCCTTGAAACTTGACAAAATGAAGTAGTTCTAAGTTCCATCTCTATGTTTGTTTCCTCTTGAAGTACCCCATGCAGAAACTTGCGAAAAACACTTTCGTTTGAATGGGGTTGCCAAGCTTCCAAAAAACTACTAGTTTTCTGAAATCTCAGCAAACATTTTTTCACCAAATCTTGATGATACTTGGTGGTAATGATCAGTTCACTAATCTCACTTGGCTGCCCAACTTTCTCTCTTCTAGGTTCAAGCGTTCGTTTCCAGTAACACTTTGAATTTTTAGGTTTCACTCTGTTTTCTGCTATATAGATAGATGTGTTTGAAACTCTGAATCAAACACGGTTTGTGCTAGCTCCTTGAAACTTGACCAAATGAAGTAGTTCTAAGTTCTATCTCTATGGTTTGTTTCCTCTTGAAGTACCCCATGCAGAGACTGGCGAAAAACACTTTCGTTTGAAAGGGGTTGCCAAGCGTCCAAAAAACTACTAGTTTGCTGAAATCTCAGCAAACATTTTTTCACCAAAACTTGATGATACTTGGTGGTAATGATCATTTCACTAATCCCACTTGGCTGCCCAACTTTCACTCTTCTAGGTTCAAGCGTTCGTTTCCAGTAACATTTTGAATTTTTAGGTTTCACTCTGTTTTATGCTATATAGATAGATGTGTTTGGAATTCTAAATCAAACACGGTTTGTGCTAGCTCCTTGAAACTTGACCAAATGAAGTAGTTCTAAGTTCTATCTCTATGGTTTGTTTCCTCTTGAAGTACCCCATGCAGAGACTGGCGAAAAACACTTTCGTTTGAAAGGGGTTGCCAAGCGTCCAAAAAACTACTAGTTTGCTGAAATCTCAGCAAACATTTTTTCACCAAAACTTGATGATACTTGGTGGTAATGATCAGTTCACTAATCCCACTTGGCTGCCCAACTTTCACTCTTCTAGGTTCAAGCGTTCGTTTCCAGTAACATTTTGAATTTTTAGGTTTCACTCTGTTTTCTGCTATATAGATAGATGTGTTTGAAACTCTGAGTCAAACACGGTTTGTGCTAGCTGCGTGAAACTTGACAAAATGAAATAGTAATCAGTTCTATCTCTATGGTTTGTTTCCTCTTGAAGTACCCCATGCAGAGACTGGCGCAAAACACTTTCGTTTGAAAGGGGTTGCCAAGCTTCCAAAAAACTACTAGTTTGCTGAAATCTCAGCAAACATTTTTTCACCAAATCTTGATGATACTTGGCGGTAATGATCAGTTCACTAATCTCACTTGGCTGCCCAACTTTCACTCTTCTAGGTTCAAGCGTTCGTTTCCAGTAACACTTTGAATTTTTAGGTTTCACTCTGTTTTCTGCTATATAGATAGATGTGTTTGAAACTCTGAATCAAACACGGTTTGTGCTAGCTCCTTGAAACTTGACCAAATGAAGTAGTTCTAAGTTCTATCTCTATGGTTTGTTTCCTCTTGAAGTACCCCATGCAGAGACTGGCGAAAAACACTTTCGTTTGAAAGGGGTTGCCAAGCGTCCAAAAAACTACCAGTTTGCTGAAATCTCAGCAAACATTTTTTCACCAAAACTTGATGATACTTGGTGGTAATGATCAGTTCACTAATCCCACTTGGCTGCCCAGCTTTCTCTCTTCTAGGTTCAAGCGTTCGTTTCCAGTAACACTTTGAATTTTTAGGTTTCACTCTGTTTTCTGCTATATAGATAGATGTGTTTGAAACTCTGAATCAAACACGGTTTGTGCTAGCTCCTTGAAACTTGACCAAATGAAGTAGTTCTAAGTTCTATCTCTATGGTTTGTTTCCTCTTGAAGTACCCCATGCAGAGACTGGCGAAAAAAACTTTCGTTTGAAAGGGGTTGCCAAGCGTCCAAAAAACTACTAGTTTGCTGAAATCTCAGCAAACATTTTTTCACCAAAACTTGATGATACTTGGTGGTAATGATCAGTTCACTAATCCCACTTGGCTGCCCAACTTTCACTCTTCTTGGTTCAAGCGTTCGTTTCCAGTAACACTTTGAATTTTTAGGTTTCACTCTGTTTTCTGCTATATAGATAGATGTGTTCGAAACTCTGAATCAAACACGGTTTGTGCTAGCTGCGTGAAACTTGACAAAATGAAGTAGTTCTAAGTTCTATCTCTATGGTTTGTTTCCTCTTGAAGTACCCCATGCAGAGACTGGCGAAAAACACTTTCGTTTGAAAGGGGTTGCCAAGCTTCCAAAAAACTACTAGTTTGCTGAAATCTCAGCAAACATTTTTTCACCAAATCTTGATGATACTTGGCGGTAATGATCAGTTCACTAATCTCACTTGGCTGCCCAACTTTCACTCTTCTAGGTTCAAGCGTTCGTTTCCAGTAACACTTTGAATTTTTAGGTTTCACTCTGTTTTCTGCTATATAGATAGATGTGTTTGAAACTCTGAATCAAACACGGTTTGTGCTAGCTCCTTGAAACTTGACCAAATGAAGTAGTTCTAAGTTCTATCTCTATGGTTTGTTTCCTCTTGAAGTACCCCATGCAGAGACTGGCGAAAAACACTTTCGTTTGAAAGGGGTTGCCAAGCGTCCAAAAAACTACTAGTTTGCTGAAATCTCAGCATTTTTTCACCAAAACTTGATGATACTTGGTGGTAATGATCAGTTCACTAATCCCACTTGGCTGCCCAACTTTCACTCTTCTAGGTTCAAGCGTTCGTTTCCAGTAACATTTTGAATTTTTAGGTTTCACTATGTTTTCTGCTATATAGATAGATGTGTTTGGAATTCTAAATCAAACACGGTTTGTGCTAGCTCCTTGAAACTTGACCAAATGAAGTAGTTCTAAGTTCTATCTCTATGGTTTGTTTCCTCTTGAAGTACCCCATGCGAAAAACACTTTCGTTTGAAAGGGGTTGCCAAGCTTCCAAAAAACTACTAGTTTGCTGAAATCTCAGCAAACATTTTTTCACCAAAACTTGATGATACTTGGTGGTAATGATCAGTTCACTAATCCCACTTGGCTGCCCAACTTTCACTCTTCTAGGTTCAAGCGTTCGTTTCCAGTAACATTTTGAATTTTTAGGTTTCACTCTGTTTTCTGCTATATAGATAGATGTGTATGAAACTCTGAGTCAAACACGGTTTGTGCTAGCTGCGTGAAACTTGACAAAATGAAATAGTAATCAGTTCTATCTCTATGGTTTGTTTCCTCTTGAAGTACCCCATGCAGAGACTGGCGCAAAACACTTTCGTTTGAAAGGGGTTGCCAAGCTTCCAAAAAACTACTAGTTTGCTGAAATCTCAGCAAACATTTTTTCACCAAATCTTGATGATACTTGGCGGTAATGATCAGTTCACTAATCTCACTTGGCTGCCCAACTTTCACTCTTCTAGGTTCAAGCGTTCGTTTCCAGTAACACTTTGAATTTTTAGGTTTCACTCTGTTTTCTGCTATATAGATAGATGTGTTTGAAACTCTGAATCAAACACGGTTTGTGCTAGCTCCTTGAAACTTGACCAAATGAAGTAGTTCTAAGTTCTATCTCTATGGTTTGTTTCCTCTTGAAGTACCCCATGCAGAGACTGGCGAAAAACACTTTCGTTTGAAAGGGGTTGCCAAGCGTCCAAAAAACTACTAGTTTGCTGAAATATCAGCAAACATTTTTTCACCAAAACTTGATGATACTTGGTGGTAATGATCAGTTCACTAATCCCACTTGGCTGCCCAACTTTCACTCTTCTAGGTTCAAGCGTTCGTTTCCAGTAACACTTTGAATTTTTAGGTTTCACTCTGTTTTCTGCTATATAGATAGATGTGTTTGGAATTCTAAATCAAACACGGTTTGTGCTAGCTCCTTGAAACTTGACCAAATGAAGTAGTTCTAAGTTCTATCTCTATGGTTTGTTTCCTCTTGAAGTACCCCATGCAGACACTGGCGCAAAACACTTTCGTTTGAAAGGGGTTGCCAAGCGTCCAAAAAACTACTAGTTTGCTGAAATCTCAGCAAACATTTTTTCACCAAAACTTGATGATACTTGGTGGTAATGATCAGTTCACTAATCCCACTTGGCTGCCCAACTTTCTCTCTTCTAGGTTCAAGCGTTCGTTTCCAGTAACACTTTGAATTTTTAGGTTTCACTCTGTTTTCTGCTATATAGATAGATGTGTTTGAAACTCTGAATCAAACACGGTTTGTGCTAGCTCCTTGAAACTTGACAAAATGAAGTAGTTCTAAGTTCCATCTCTATGTTTGTTTCCTCTTGAAGTACCCCATGCAGAAACTTGCGAAAAACACTTTCGTTGGAATGGGGTTGCCAAGCTTCCAAAAAACTACTAGTTTTCTGAAATCTCAGCAAATATTTTTTCACCAAATCTTGATGATACTTGGTGGTAATGATCAGTTCACTAATCTCACTTGGCTGCCCAACTTTCACTCTTCTAGGTTCAAGCGTTCGTTTCCAGTAACACTTTGAATTTTTAGGTTTCACTCTGTTTTCTGCTACATAGATAGCTGTGTTTGGAATTCTAAATCAAACACTGTTTGTGCTAGCTCCTTGAAACTTGACAAAATGAAGTAGTTCTAAGTTCTATCTCTATGGTTTGTTTCCTCTTGAAGTACCCCATGCGAAAAACACTTTCGTTTGAAAGGGGTTGCCAAGCTTCCAAAAAACTACTAGTTTGCTGAAATGTCAGCAAACATTTTTTCACCAAAACTTGATGATACTTGGTGGTAATGATCAGTTCACTAATCCCACTTGACTGCCCAACTTTCACTCTTCTAGGTTCAAGCGTTCGTTTCCAGTAACACTTTGAATTTTTAGGTTTCACTCTGTTTTCTGCTATATAGATAGATGTGTTTGAAACTCTGAGTCAAACACGGTTTGTGCTAGCTGCGTGAAACTTGACAAAATGAAATAGTAATCAGTTCTATCTCTATGGTTTGTATCCTCTTGAAGTACCCCATGCAGAGACTGGCGAAAAACACTTTCGTTTGAAAGGGGTTGCCAAGCGTCCAAAAAACTACTAGTTTGCTGAAATCTCAGCAAACATTTTTTCACCAAAACTTGATGATACTTGGTGGTAATGATCAGTTCACTAATCCCACTTGGCTGCCCAACTTTCACTCTTCTAGGTTCAAGCGTTCGTTTCCAGTAACATTTTGAATTTTTAGGTTTCACTCTGTTTTCTGCTATATAGATAGATGTGTTTGGAATTCTAAATCAAACACGGTTTGTGCTAGCTCCTTGAAACTTGACCAAATGAAGTAGTTCTAAGTTCTATCTCTATGGTTTGTTTCCTCTTGAAGTACCCCATGCAGAGACTGGCGAAAAACACTTTCGTTTGAAAGGGGTTGCCAAGCTTCCAAAAAACTACTAGTTTGCTGAAATCTCAGCAAACATTTTTTCACCAAAACTTGATGATACTTGGTGGTAATGATCAGTTCACTAATCCCACTTGGCTGCCCAACTTTCACTCTTCTAGGTTCAAGCGTTCGTTTCCAGTAACACTTTGAATTTTTAGGTTTCACTCTGTTTTCTGCTATATAGATAGATGTGTTTGGAATTCTAAATCAAACACGGTTTGTGCTAGCTCTGTGAAACTTGACCAAATGAAGTAGTTCTAAGTTCTATCTCTATGGTTTGTTTCCTCTTGAAGTACCCCATGCAGAGACTGGCGAAAAACACTTTCATTTGAAAGGGGTTGCCAAGCGTCCAAAAAACTACTAGTTTGCTGAAATCTCAGCAAACATTTTTTCACCAAAACTTGATGATACTTGGTGGTAATGATCAGTTCACTAATCCCACTTGGCTGCCCAACTTTCACTCTTCTAGGTTCAAGCGTTCGTTTCCAGTAACATTTTGAATTTTTAGGTTTCACTATGTTTTCTGCTATATAGATAGATGTGTTTGGAATTCTAAATCAAACACGGTTTGTGCTAGCTCCTTGAAACTTGACCAAATGAAGTAGTTCTAAGTTCTATCTCTATGGTTTGTTTCCTCTTGAAGTACCCCATGCGAAAAACACTTTCGTTTGAAAGGGGTTGCCAAGCTTCCAAAAAACTACTAGTTTGCTGAAATCTCAGCAAACATTTTTTCACCAAAACTTGATGATACTTGGTGGTAATGATCAGTTCACTAATCCCACTTGGCTGCCCAACTTTCACTCTTCTAGGTTCAAGCGTTCGTTTCCAGTAACACTTTGAATTTTTAGGTTTCACTCTGTTTTCTGCTATATAGATAGATGTGTTTGGAATTCTAAATCAAACACGGTTTGTGCTAGCTCTGTGAAACTTGACCAAATGAAGTAGTTCTAAGTTCTATCTCTATGGTTTGTTTCCTCTTGAAGTACCCCATGCAGAGACTGGCGAAAAACACTTTCATTTGAAAGGGGTTGCCAAGCGTCCAAAAAACTACTAGTTTGCTGAAATCTCAGCAAACATTTTTTCACCAAAACTTGATGATACTTGGTGGTAATGATCAGTTCACTAATCCCACTTGGCTGCCCAACTTTCACTCTTCTAGGTTCAAGCGTTCGTTTCCAGTAACATTTTGAATTTTTAGGTTTCACTATGTTTTCTGCTATATAGATAGATGTGTTTGGAATTCTAAATCAAACACGGTTTGTGCTAGCTCCTTGAAACTTGACCAAATGAAGTAGTTCTAAGTTCTATCTCTATGGTTTGTTTCCTCTTGAAGTACCCCATGCGAAAAACACTTTCGTTTGAAAGGGGTTGCCAAGCTTCCAAAAAACTACTAGTTTGCTGAAATCTCAGCAAACATTTTTTCACCAAAACTTGATGATACTTGGTGGTAATGATCAGTTCACTAATCCCACTTGGCTGCCCAACTTTCACTCTTCTAGGTTCAAGCGTTCGTTTCCAGTAACATTTTGAATTTTTAGGTTTCACTCTGTTTTCTGCTATATAGATAGATGTGTTTGAAACTCTGAGTCAAACACGGTTTGTGCTAGCTGCGTGAAACTTGACAAAATGAAATAGTAATCAGTTCTATCTCTATGGTTTGTTTCCTCTTGAAGTACCCCATGCAGAGACTGGCGCAAAACACTTTCGTTTGAAAGGGGTTGCCAAGCTTCCAAAAAACTACTAGTTTGCTGAAATCTCAGCAAACATTTTTTCACCAAATCTTGATGATACTTGGCGGTAATGATCAGTTCACTAATCTCACTTGGCTGCCCAACTTTCACTCTTCTAGGTTCAAGCGTTCGTTTCCAGTAACACTTTGAATTTTTAGGTTTCACTCTGTTTTCTGCTATATAGATAGATGTGTTTGAAACTCTGAATCAAACACGGTTTGTGCTAGCTCCTTGAAACTTGACCAAATGAAGTAGTTCTAAGTTCTATCTCTATGGTTTGTTTCCTCTTGAAGTACCCCATGCAGAGACTGGCGAAAAACACTTTCGTTTGAAAGGGGTTGCCAAGCGTCCAAAAAACTACCAGTTTGCTGAAATATCAGCAAACATTTTTTCACCAAAACTTGATGATACTTGGTGGTAATGATCAGTTCACTAATCCCACTTGGCTGCCCAACTTTCACTCTTCTAGTTTCAAGCGTTCGTTTCCAGTAACACTTTGAATTTTTAGGTTTCACTCTGTTTTCTGCTATATAGATAGATGTGTTTGGAATTCTAAATCAAACACGGTTTGTGCTAGCTCCTTGAAACTTGACCAAATGAAGTAGTTCTAAGTTCTATCTCTATGGTTTGTTTCCTCTTGAAGTACCCCATGCAGACACTGGCGCAAAACACTTTCGTTTGAAAGGGGTT
The DNA here is from genome assembly GCF_048772815.1 of Callospermophilus lateralis. Classification (NCBI taxonomy): domain Eukaryota; kingdom Metazoa; phylum Chordata; class Mammalia; order Rodentia; family Sciuridae; genus Callospermophilus; species Callospermophilus lateralis. The sequence continues at coordinate 9,298 of NW_027511706.1, forward strand.
GCCAAGCGTCCAAAAAACTACTAGTTTGCTGAAATCTCAGCAAACATTTTTTCACCAAAACTTGATGATACTTGGTGGTAATGATCAGTTCACTAATCCCACTTGGCTGCCCAACTTTCTCTCTTCTAGGTTCAAGCGTTCGTTTCCAGTAACACTTTGAATTTTTAGGTTTCACTCTGTTTTCTGCTATATAGATAGATGTGTTTGAAACTCTGAATCAAACACGGTTTGTGCTAGCTCCTTGAAACTTGACAAAATGAAGTAGTTCTAAGTTCCATCTCTATGTTTGTTTCCTCTTGAAGTACCCCATGCAGAAACTTGCGAAAAACACTTTCGTTTGAATGGGGTTGCCAAGCTTCCAAAAAACTACTAGTTTTCTGAAATCTCAGCAAATATTTTTTCACCAAATCTTGATGATACTTGGTGGTAATGATCAGTTCACTAATCTCACTTGGCTGCCCAACTTTCACTCTTCTAGGTTCAAGCGTTCGTTTCCAGTAACACTTTGAATTTTTAGGTTTCACTCTGTTTTCTGCTACATAGATAGCTGTGTTTGGAATTCTAAATCAAACACTGTTTGTGCTAGCTCCTTGAAACTTGACCAAATGAAGTAGTTCTAAGTTCTATCTCTATGGTTTGTTTCCTCTTGAAGTACCCCATGCGAAAAACACTTTCGTTTGAAAGGGGTTGCCAAGCTTCCAAAAAACTACTAGTTTGCTGAAATGTCAGCACACATTTTTTCACCAAAACTTGATGATACTTGGTGGTAATGATCAGTTCACTAATCCCACTTGACTGCCCAACTTTCACTCTTCTAGGTTCAAGCGTTCGTTTCCAGTAACACTTTGAATTTTTAGGTTTCACTCTGTTTTCTGCTATATAGATAGATGTGTTTGAAACTCTGAGTCAAACACGGTTTGTGCTAGCTGCGTGAAACTTGACAAAATGAAATAGTAATCAGTTCTATCTCTATGGTTTGTTTCCTCTTGAAGTACCCCATGCAGAGACTGGCGCAAAACACTTTCGTTTGAAAGGGGTTGCCAAGCTTCCAAAAAACTACTAGTTTGCTGAAATCTCAGCAAACATTTTTTCACCAAATCTTGATGATACTTGGCGGTAATGATCAGTTCACTAATCTCACTTGGCTGCCCAACTTTCACTCTTCTAGGTTCAAGCGTTCGTTTCCAGTAACACTTTGAATTTTTAGGTTTCACTCTGTTTTCTGCTATATAGATAGATGTGTTTGAAACTCTGAATCAAACACGGTTTGTGCTAGCTCCTTGAAACTTGACCAAATTAAGTAGTTCTAAGTTCTATCTCTATGGTTTGTTTCCTCTTGAAGTACCCCATGCAGAGACTGGCGAAAAACACTTTCGTTTGAAAGGGGTTGCCAAGCGTCCAAAAAACTACTAGTTTGCTGAAATATCAGCAAACATTTTTTCACCAAAACTTGATGATACTTGGTGGTAATGATCAGTTCACTAATCCCACTTGGCTGCCCAACTTTCACTCTTCTAGGTTCAAGCGTTCGTTTCCAGTAACACTTTGAATTTTTAGGTTTCACTCTGTTTTCTGCTATATAGATAGATGTGTTTGGAATTCTAAATCAAACACGGTTTGTGCTAGCTCCTTGAAACTTGACCAAATGAAGTAGTTCTAAGTTCTATCTCTATGGTTTGTTTCCTCTTGAAGTACCCCATGCAGACACTGGCGCAAAACACTTTCGTTTGAAAGGGGTTGCCAAGCGTCCAAAAAACTACTAGTTTGCTGAAATCTCAGCAAACATTTTTTCACCAAAACTTGATGATACTTGGTGGTAATGATCAGTTCACTAATCCCACTTGGCTGCCCAACTTTCTCTCTTCTAGGTTCAAGCGTTCGTTTCCAGTAACACTTTGAATTTTTAGGTTTCACTCTGTTTTCTGCTATATAGATAGATGTGTTTGGAATTCTAAATCAAACACGGTTTGTGCTAGCTCTGTGAAACTTGACCAAATGAAGTAGGTCTAAGTTCTATCTCTATGGTTTGTTTCCTCTTGAAGTACCCCATGCAGAGACTGGCGAAAAACACTTTCGTTTGAAAGGGGTTGCCAAGCGTCCAAAAAACTACTAGTTTGCTGAAATCTCAGCAAACATTTTTTCACCAAAACTTGATGATACTTGGTGGTAATGATCAGTTCACTAATCCCACTTGGCTGCCCAACTTTCACTCTTCTAGGTTCAAGCGTTCGTTTCCAGTGACATTTTGAATTTTTAGGTTTCACTATGTTTTCTGCTATATAGATAGATGTGTTTGGAATTCTAAATCAAACACGGTTTGTGCTAGCTCCTTGAAACTTGACCAAATGAAGTAGTTCTAAGTTCTATCTCTATGGTTTGTTTCCTCTTGAAGTACCCCATGCGAAAAACACTTTCGTTTGAAAGGGGTTGCCAAGCTTCCAAAAAACTACTAGTTTGCTGAAATCTCAGCAAACATTTTTTCACCAAAACTTGATGATACTTGGTGGTAATGATCAGTTCACTAATCCCACTTGGCTGCCCAACTTTCACTCTTCTAGGTTCAAGCGTTCGTTTCCAGTAACATTTTGAATTTTTAGGTTTCACTCTGTTTTCTGCTATATAGATAGATGTGTTTGAAACTCTGAGTCAAACACGGTTTGTGCTAGCTGCGTGAAACTTGACAAAATGAAATAGTAATCAGTTCTATCTCTATGGTTTGTTTCCTCTTGAAGTACCCCATGCAGAGACTGGCGAAAAACACTTTCGTTTGAAAGGGGTTGCCAAGCTTCCAAAAAACTACTAGTTTGCTGAAATCTCAGCAAACATTTTTTCACCAAATCTTGATGATACTTGGCGGTAATGATCAGTTCACTAATCTCACTTGGCTGCCCAACTTTCACTCTTCTAGGTTCAAGCGTTCGTTTCCAGTAACACTTTGAATTTTTAGGTTTCACTCTGTTTTCTGCTATATAGATAGATGTGTTTGAAACTCTGAATCAAACACGGTTTGTGCTAGCTCCTTGAAACTTGACAAAATGAAGTAGTTCTAAGTTCTATCTCTATGGTTTGTTTCCTCTTGAAGTACCCCATGCAGAGACTGGCGAAAAACACTTTCGTTTGAAAGGGGTTGCCAAGCGTCCAAAAAACTACTAGTTTGCTGAAATCTCAGCAAACATTTTTTCACCAAAACTTGATGATACTTGGTGGTAATGATCAGTTCACTAATCCCACTTGGCTGCCCAACTTTCACTCTTCTAGGTTCAAGCGTTCGTTTCCAGTAACACTTTGAATTTTTAGGTTTCACTCTGTTTTCTGCTATATAGATAGATGTGTTTGAAACTCTGAATCAAACACGGTTTGTGCTAGCTCCTTGAAACTTGACCAAATGAAGTAGTTCTAAGTTCTATCTCTATGGTTTGTTTCCTCTTGAAGTACCCCATGCAGAGACTGGCGAAAAACACTTTCGTTTGAAAGGGGTTGCCAAGCGTCCAAAAAACTACTAGTTTGCTGAAATATCAGCAAACATTTTTTCACCAAAACTTGATGATACTAGGTGGTAATGATCAGTTCACTAATCCCACTTGGCTGCCCAACTTTCACTCTTCTAGGTTCAAGCGTTCGTTTCCAGTAACACTTTGAATTTTTAGGTTTCACTCTGTTTTCTGCTATATAGATAGATGTGTTTGGAATTCTAAATCAAACACGGTTTGTGCTAGCTCCTTGAAACTTGACCAAATGAAGTAGTTCTAAGTTCTATCTCTATGGTTTGTTTCCTCTTGAAGTACCCCATGCAGACACTGGCGCAAAACACTTTCGTTTGAAAGGGGTTGCCAAGCGTCCAAAAACTACTAGTTTGCTGAAATCTCAGCAAACATTTTTTCACCAAAACTTGATGATACTTGGTGGTAATGATCAGTTCACTAATCCCACTTGGCTGCCCAACTTTCTCTCTTCTAGGTTCAAGCGTTCGTTTCCAGTAACACTTTGAATTTTTAGGTTTCACTCTGTTTTCTGCTATATAGATAGATGTGTTTGAAACTCTGAATCAAACACGGTTTGTGCTAGCTCCTTGAAACTTGACAAAATGAAGTAGTTCTATGTTCCATCTCTATGTTTGTTTCCTCTTGAAGTACCCCATGCAGAAACTTGCGAAAAACACTTTCGTTTGAATGGGGTTGCCAAGCTTCCAAAAAACTACTAGTTTTCTGAAATCTCAGCAAATATTTTTTCACCAAATCTTGATGATACTTGGTGGTAATGATCAGTTCACTAATCTCACTTGGCTGCCCAACTTTCACTCTTCTAGGTTCAAGCGTTCGTTTCCAGTAACACTTTGAATTTTTAGGTTTCACTCTGTTTTCTGCTACATAGATAGCTGTGTTTGGAATTCTAAATCAAACACTGTTTGTGCTAGCTCCTTGAAACTTGACCAAATGAAGTAGTTCTAAGTTCTATCTCTATGGTTTGTTTCCTCTTGAAGTACCCCATGCGAAAAACACTTTCGTTTGAAAGGGGTTGCCAAGCTTCCAAAAAACTACTAGTTTGCTGAAATGTCAGCAAACATTTTTTCACCAAAACTTGATGATACTTGGTGGTAATGATCAGTTCACTAATCCCACTTGACTGCCCAACTTTCACTCTTCTAGGTTCAAGCGTTCGTTTCCAGTAACACTTTGAATTTTTAGGTTTCACTCTGTTTTCTGCTATATAGATAGATGTGTTTGAAACTCTGAGTCAAACACGGTTTGTGCTAGCTGCGTGAAACTTGACAAAATGAAATAGTAATCAGTTCTATCTCTATGGTTTGTTTCCTCTTGAAGTACCCCATGCAGAGACTGGCGCAAAACACTTTCGTTTGAAAGGGGTTGCCAAGCTTCCAAAAAACTACTAGTTTGCTGAAATCTCAGCAAACATTTTTTCACCAAATCTTGATGATACTTGGCGGTAATGATCAGTTCACTAATCTCACTTGGCTGCCCAACTTTCACTCTTCTAGGTTCAAGCGTTCGTTTCCAGTAACACTTTGAATTTTTAGGTTTCACTCTGTTTTCTGCTATATAGATAGATGTGTTTGAAACTCTGAATCAAACACGGTTTGTGCTAGCTCCTTGAAACTTGACCAAATGAAGTAGTTCTAAGTTCTATCTCTATGGTTTGTTTCCTCTTGAAGTACCCCATGCAGAGACTGGCGAAAAACACTTTCGTTTGAAAGGGGTTGCCAAGCGTCCAAAAAACTACTAGTTTGCTGAAATATCAGCAAACATTTTTTCACCAAAACTTGATGATACTTGGTGGTAATGATCAGTTCACTAATCCCACTTGGCTGCCCAACTTTCACTCTTCTAGGTTCAAGCGTTCGTTTCCAGTAACACTTTGAATTTTTAGGTTTCACTCTGTTTTCTGCTATATAGATAGATGTGTTTGGAATTCTAAATCAAACACGGTTTGTGCTAGCTCCTTGAAACTTGACCAAATGAAGTAGTTCTAAGTTCTATCTCTATGGTTTGTTTCCTCTTGAAGTACCCCATGCAGACACTGGCGCAAAACACTTTCGTTTGAAAGGGGTTGCCAAGCGTCCAAAAAACTACTAGTTTGCTGAAATCTCAGCAAACATTTTTTCACCAAAACTTGATGATACTTGGTGGTAATGATCAGTTCACTAATCCCACTTGGCTGCCCAACTTTCTCTCTTCTAGGTTCAAGCGTTCGTTTCCAGTAACACTTTGAATTTTTAGGTTTCACTCTGTTTTCTGCTATATAGATAGATGTGTTTGAAACTCTGAATCAAACACGGTTTGTGCTAGCTCCTTGAAACTTGACAAAATGAAGTAGTTCTAAGTTCCATCTCTATGTTTGTTTCCTCTTGAAGTACCCCATGCAGAAACTTGCGAAAAACACTTTCGTTTGAATGGGGTTGCCAAGCTTCCAAAAAACTACTAGTTTTCTGAAATCTCAGCAAACATTTTTTCACCAAATCTTGATGATACTTGGTGGTAATGATCAGTTCACTAATCTCACTTGGCTGCCCAACTTTCTCTCTTCTAGGTTCAAGCGTTCGTTTCCAGTAACACTTTGAATTTTTAGGTTTCACTCTGTTTTCTGCTATATAGATAGATGTGTTTGAAACTCTGAATCAAACACGGTTTGTGCTAGCTCCTTGAAACTTGACCAAATGAAGTAGTTCTAAGTTCTATCTCTATGGTTTGTTTCCTCTTGAAGTACCCCATGCAGAGACTGGCGAAAAACACTTTCGTTTGAAAGGGGTTGCCAAGCGTCCAAAAAACTACTAGTTTGCTGAAATCTCAGCAAACATTTTTTCACCAAAACTTGATGATACTTGGTGGTAATGATCATTTCACTAATCCCACTTGGCTGCCCAACTTTCACTCTTCTAGGTTCAAGCGTTCGTTTCCAGTAACATTTTGAATTTTTAGGTTTCACTCTGTTTTATGCTATATAGATAGATGTGTTTGGAATTCTAAATCAAACACGGTTTGTGCTAGCTCCTTGAAACTTGACCAAATGAAGTAGTTCTAAGTTCTATCTCTATGGTTTGTTTCCTCTTGAAGTACCCCATGCAGAGACTGGCGAAAAACACTTTCGTTTGAAAGGGGTTGCCAAGCGTCCAAAAAACTACTAGTTTGCTGAAATCTCAGCAAACATTTTTTCACCAAAACTTGATGATACTTGGTGGTAATGATCAGTTCACTAATCCCACTTGGCTGCCCAACTTTCACTCTTCTAGGTTCAAGCGTTCGTTTCCAGTAACATTTTGAATTTTTAGGTTTCACTCTGTTTTCTGCTATATAGATAGATGTGTTTGAAACTCTGAGTCAAACACGGTTTGTGCTAGCTGCGTGAAACTTGACAAAATGAAATAGTAATCAGTTCTATCTCTATGGTTTGTTTCCTCTTGAAGTACCCCATGCAGAGACTGGCGCAAAACACTTTCGTTTGAAAGGGGTTGCCAAGCTTCCAAAAAACTACTAGTTTGCTGAAATCTCAGCAAACATTTTTTCACCAAATCTTGATGATACTTGGCGGTAATGATCAGTTCACTAATCTCACTTGGCTGCCCAACTTTCACTCTTCTAGGTTCAAGCGTTCGTTTCCAGTAACACTTTGAATTTTTAGGTTTCACTCTGTTTTCTGCTATATAGATAGATGTGTTTGAAACTCTGAATCAAACACGGTTTGTGCTAGCTCCTTGAAACTTGACCAAATGAAGTAGTTCTAAGTTCTATCTCTATGGTTTGTTTCCTCTTGAAGTACCCCATGCAGAGACTGGCGAAAAACACTTTCGTTTGAAAGGGGTTGCCAAGCGTCCAAAAAACTACCAGTTTGCTGAAATCTCAGCAAACATTTTTTCACCAAAACTTGATGATACTTGGTGGTAATGATCAGTTCACTAATCCCACTTGGCTGCCCAGCTTTCTCTCTTCTAGGTTCAAGCGTTCGTTTCCAGTAACACTTTGAATTTTTAGGTTTCACTCTGTTTTCTGCTATATAGATAGATGTGTTTGAAACTCTGAATCAAACACGGTTTGTGCTAGCTCCTTGAAACTTGACCAAATGAAGTAGTTATAAGTTCTATCTCTATGGTTTGTTTCCTCTTGAAGTACCCCATGCAGAGACTGGCGAAAAAAACTTTCGTTTGAAAGGGGTTGCCAAGGGTCCAAAAAACTACTAGTTTGCTGAAATCTCAGCAAACATTTTTTCACCAAAACTTGATGATACTTGGTGGTAATGATCAGTTCACTAATCCCACTTGGCTGCCCAACTTTCACTCTTCTTGGTTCAAGCGTTCGTTTCCAGTAACACTTTGAATTTTTAGGTTTCACTCTGTTTTCTGCTATATAGATAGATGTGTTCGAAACTCTGAATCAAACACGGTTTGTGCTAGCTGCGTGAAACTTGACAAAATGAAGTAGTTCTAAGTTCTATCTCTATGGTTTGTTTCCTCTTGAAGTACCCCATGCAGACACTGGCGCAAAACACTTTCGTTTGAAAGGGGTTGCCAAGCGTCCAAAAAACTACTAGTTTGCTGAAATCTCAGCAAACATTTTTTCACCAAAACTTGATGATACTTGGTGGTAATGATCAGTTCACTAATCCCACTTGGCTGCCCAACTTTCTCTCTTCTAGGTTCAAGCGTTCGTTTCCAGTAACACTTTGAATTTTTAGGTTTCACTCTGTTTTCTGCTATATAGATAGATGTGTTTGAAACTCTGAATCAAACACGGTTTGTGCTAGCTCCTTGAAACTTGACAAAATGAAGTAGTTCTAAGTTCCATCTCTATGTTTGTTTCCTCTTGAAGTACCCCATGCAGAAACTTGCGAAAAACACTTTCGTTTGAATGGGGTTGCCAAGCTTCCAAAAAACTACTAGTTTTCTGAAATCTCAGCAAACATTTTTTCACCAAATCTTGATGATACTTGGTGGTAATGATCAGTTCACTAATCTCACTTGGCTGCCCAACTTTCTCTCTTCTAGGTTCAAGCGTTCGTTTCCAGTAACACTTTGAATTTTTAGGTTTCACTCTGTTTTCTGCTATATAGATAGATGTGTTTGAAACTCTGAATCAAACACGGTTTGTGCTAGCTCCTTGAAACTTGACCAAATGAAGTAGTTCTAAGTTCTATCTCTATGGTTTGTTTCCTCTTGAAGTACCCCATGCAGAGACTGGCGAAAAACACTTTCGTTTGAAAGGGGTTGCCAAGCGTCCAAAAAACTACTAGTTTGCTGAAATCTCAGCAAACATTTTTTCACCAAAACTTGATGATACTTGGTGGTAATGATCATTTCACTAATCCCACTTGGCTGCCCAACTTTCACTCTTCTAGGTTCAAGCGTTCGTTTCCAGTAACATTTTGAATTTTTAGGTTTCACTCTGTTTTATGCTATATAGATAGATGTGTTTGGAATTCTAAATCAAACACGGTTTGTGCTAGCTCCTTGAAACTTGACCAAATGAAGTAGTTCTAAGTTCTATCTCTATGGTTTGTTTCCTCTTGAAGTACCCCATGCAGAGACTGGCGAAAAACACTTTCGTTTGAAAGGGGTTGCCAAGCGTCCAAAAAACTACTAGTTTGCTGAAATCTCAGCAAACATTTTTTCACCAAAACTTGATGATACTTGGTGGTAATGATCAGTTCACTAATCCCACTTGGCTGCCCAACTTTCACTCTTCTAGGTTCAAGCGTTCGTTTCCAGTAACATTTTGAATTTTTAGGTTTCACTCTGTTTTCTGCTATATAGATAGATGTGTTTGAAACTCTGAGTCAAACACGGTTTGTGCTAGCTGCGTGAAACTTGACAAAATGAAATAGTAATCAGTTCTATCTCTATGGTTTGTTTCCTCTTGAAGTACCCCATGCAGAGACTGGCGCAAAACACTTTCGTTTGAAAGGGGTTGCCAAGCTTCCAAAAAACTACTAGTTTGCTGAAATCTCAGCAAACATTTTTTCACCAAATCTTGATGATACTTGGCGGTAATGATCAGTTCACTAATCTCACTTGGCTGCCCAACTTTCACTCTTCTAGGTTCAAGCGTTCGTTTCCAGTAACACTTTGAATTTTTAGGTTTCACTCTGTTTTCTGCTATATAGATAGATGTGTTTGAAACTCTGAATCAAACACGGTTTGTGCTAGCTCCTTGAAACTTGACCAAATGAAGTAGTTCTAAGTTCTATCTCTATGGTTTGTTTCCTCTTGAAGTACCCCATGCAGAGACTGGCGAAAAACACTTTCGTTTGAAAGGGGTTGCCAAGCGTCCAAAAAACTACCAGTTTGCTGAAATCTCAGCAAACATTTTTTCACCAAAACTTGATGATACTTGGTGGTAATGATCAGTTCACTAATCCCACTTGGCTGCCCAGCTTTCTCTCTTCTAGGTTCAAGCGTTCGTTTCCAGTAACACTTTGAATTTTTAGGTTTCACTCTGTTTTCTGCTATATAGATAGATGTGTTTGAAACTCTGAATCAAACACGGTTTGTGCTAGCTCCTTGAAACTTGACCAAATGAAGTAGTTCTAAGTTCTATCTCTATGGTTTGTTTCCTCTTGAAGTACCCCATGCAGAGACTGGCGAAAAAAACTTTCGTTTGAAAGGGGTTGCCAAGCGTCCAAAAAACTACTAGTTTGCTGAAATCTCAGCAAACATTTTTTCACCAAAACTTGATGATACTTGGTGGTAATGATCAGTTCACTAATCCCACTTGGCTGCCCAACTTTCACTCTTCTTGGTTCAAGCGTTCGTTTCCAGTAACACTTTGAATTTTTAGGTTTCACTCTGTTTTCTGCTATATAGATAGATGTGTTCGAAACTCTGAATCAAACACGGTTTGTGCTAGCTGCGTGAAACTTGACAAAATGAAGTAGTTCTAAGTTCTATCTCTATGGTTTGTTTCCTCTTGAAGTACCCCATGCAGAGACTGGCGAAAAACACTTTCGTTTGAAAGGGGTTGCCAAGCTTCCAAAAAACTACTAGTTTGCTGAAATCTCAGCAAACATTTTTTCACCAAATCTTGATGATACTTGGCGGTAATGATCAGTTCACTAATCTCACTTGGCTGCCCAACTTTCACTCTTCTAGGTTCAAGCGTTCGTTTCCAGTAACACTTTGAATTTTTAGGTTTCACTCTGTTTTCTGCTATATAGATAGATGTGTTTGAAACTCTGAATCAAACACGGTTTGTGCTAGCTCCTTGAAACTTGACCAAATGAAGTAGTTCTAAGTTCTATCTCTATGGTTTGTTTCCTCTTGAAGTACCCCATGCAGAGACTGGCGAAAAACACTTTCGTTTGAAAGGGGTTGCCAAGCGTCCAAAAAACTACTAGTTTGCTGAAATCTCAGCATTTTTTCACCAAAACTTGATGATACTTGGTGGTAATGATCAGTTCACTAATCCCACTTGGCTGCCCAACTTTCACTCTTCTAGGTTCAAGCGTTCGTTTCCAGTAACATTTTGAATTTTTAGGTTTCACTATGTTTTCTGCTATATAGATAGATGTGTTTGGAATTCTAAATCAAACACGGTTTGTGCTAGCTCCTTGAAACTTGACCAAATGAAGTAGTTCTAAGTTCTATCTCTATGGTTTGTTTCCTCTTGAAGTACCCCATGCGAAAAACACTTTCGTTTGAAAGGGGTTGCCAAGCTTCCAAAAAACTACTAGTTTGCTGAAATCTCAGCAAACATTTTTTCACCAAAACTTGATGATACTTGGTGGTAATGATCAGTTCACTAATCCCACTTGGCTGCCCAACTTTCACTCTTCTAGGTTCAAGCGTTCGTTTCCAGTAACATTTTGAATTTTTAGGTTTCACTCTGTTTTCTGCTATATAGATAGATGTGTATGAAACTCTGAGTCAAACACGGTTTGTGCTAGCTGCGTGAAACTTGACAAAATGAAATAGTAATCAGTTCTATCTCTATGGTTTGTTTCCTCTTGAAGTACCCCATGCAGAGACTGGCGCAAAACACTTTCGTTTGAAAGGGGTTGCCAAGCTTCCAAAAAACTACTAGTTTGCTGAAATCTCAGCAAACATTTTTTCACCAAATCTTGATGATACTTGGCGGTAATGATCAGTTCACTAATCTCACTTGGCTGCCCAACTTTCACTCTTCTAGGTTCAAGCGTTCGTTTCCAGTAACACTTTGAATTTTTAGGTTTCACTCTGTTTTCTGCTATATAGATAGATGTGTTTGAAACTCTGAATCAAACACGGTTTGTGCTAGCTCCTTGAAACTTGACCAAATGAAGTAGTTCTAAGTTCTATCTCTATGGTTTGTTTCCTCTTGAAGTACCCCATGCAGAGACTGGCGAAAAACACTTTCGTTTGAAAGGGGTTGCCAAGCGTCCAAAAAACTACTAGTTTGCTGAAATATCAGCAAACATTTTTTCACCAAAACTTGATGATACTTGGTGGTAATGATCAGTTCACTAATCCCACTTGGCTGCCCAACTTTCACTCTTCTAGGTTCAAGCGTTCGTTTCCAGTAACACTTTGAATTTTTAGGTTTCACTCTGTTTTCTGCTATATAGATAGATGTGTTTGGAATTCTAAATCAAACACGGTTTGTGCTAGCTCCTTGAAACTTGACCAAATGAAGTAGTTCTAAGTTCTATCTCTATGGTTTGTTTCCTCTTGAAGTACCCCATGCAGACACTGGCGCAAAACACTTTCGTTTGAAAGGGGTTGCCAAGCGTCCAAAAAACTACTAGTTTGCTGAAATCTCAGCAAACATTTTTTCACCAAAACTTGATGATACTTGGTGGTAATGATCAGTTCACTAATCCCACTTGGCTGCCCAACTTTCTCTCTTCTAGGTTCAAGCGTTCGTTTCCAGTAACACTTTGAATTTTTAGGTTTCACTCTGTTTTCTGCTATATAGATAGATGTGTTTGAAACTCTGAATCAAACACGGTTTGTGCTAGCTCCTTGAAACTTGACAAAATGAAGTAGTTCTAAGTTCCATCTCTATGTTTGTTTCCTCTTGAAGTACCCCATGCAGAAACTTGCGAAAAACACTTTCGTTGGAATGGGGTTGCCAAGCTTCCAAAAAACTACTAGTTTTCTGAAATCTCAGCAAATATTTTTTCACCAAATCTTGATGATACTTGGTGGTAATGATCAGTTCACTAATCTCACTTGGCTGCCCAACTTTCACTCTTCTAGGTTCAAGCGTTCGTTTCCAGTAACACTTTGAATTTTTAGGTTTCACTCTGTTTTCTGCTACATAGATAGCTGTGTTTGGAATTCTAAATCAAACACTGTTTGTGCTAGCTCCTTGAAACTTGACAAAATGAAGTAGTTCTAAGTTCTATCTCTATGGTTTGTTTCCTCTTGAAGTACCCCATGCGAAAAACACTTTCGTTTGAAAGGGGTTGCCAAGCTTCCAAAAAACTACTAGTTTGCTGAAATGTCAGCAAACATTTTTTCACCAAAACTTGATGATACTTGGTGGTAATGA
>NW_027511707.1:0-22221 GCF_048772815.1 Callospermophilus lateralis
GCTGAAATCTCAGCAAATATTTTTTCACCAAATCTTGATGATATTTGGTGTAATGATCAGTTCACTAAGCACACTTGGCTGCCCAATTTTCACTCTTCTAGGTTCAAGCGTTCGTTTCCAGTAACACTTTGAATTTTTAGGTTTCACTCTGTTTTCACCTACATAGATAGCTGTGTTTGGAATTCTAAATCAAACACGATTTGTGCTAGCTCCTTGAAACTTGACAAAATGAAGTAGTTCTAAGTTCTATCTGTATGGTTTGTTTCCTCTTGGAGTACCCGATGCAGAGACTGGCGAAAAATACTTTCGTTTGAAAGGGGTTGCCAAGCTTCCAAAAAACTACTAGTTTGATGAAATCTCAGCAAACATTTTTTCACCAAAACTTGATGATACTTGGTGGTAATGATCAGTTCACTAAGCCCACTTGGCTGCCCAATTTTCACTCTTCTAGGTTCAAGCGTTCGTTTCCAGTACCACTTTGAATTTTTAGGTTTCACTCTGTTTTCTCCTACATAGATAGCTGTGTTAGGAATTCTAAATCAAACACGGTTTGTGCTAGCTCCTTGAAACGTGCCAAAATGAAGTAGTTCTAAGTTCTATCTCTATGGTTTGTTTCCTCTTGAAGTACCCCATGCAGAGACTGGCGAAAAACACTTTCAATTGAAAGGGGTTGCCAAGCTTCCAAAAAACTACTAGTTTTCTGAAATCTCAGCAAACATTTTTTCACCAAATCTTGATGATACTTGGTGGTAATGATCAGTTCACTAATCCCACTTGGCTGCCCAATTTTTATTCTTCTAGGTTGAAGCATTCGTTTCCAGTAACAGTTTGAATTTTTAGGTTTCACTCTGTTTTCTGCTATATAGATAGATGTGTTTGAAACACTAAATCAAACACGGTTTGTGCTAGCACCTTGAAACTTGATCAAATGAAGTAGTTCAAAGTTCTATCTCTATGGTTTGTTTCCTCTTGAAGTACCCCATGCAGAGACTTGCGAAAAGCACTTTTGTTTGAAAGGGGTTGTCAAGCTTCCAAAAAACTAATAGTTAGCTGAAATCTCAGCAAACATTTTTTCACCAAATCTTGATGATACTTGGTGTAATGATCAGTTCACTAAGCACTCTTGGCTGCCCAATTTTCACTCTTCTAGGTTCAAGCGTACGTTTCCAGTAACACTTTGAATTTTTAGGTTTCACTCTGTTTTCTTCTACATAGATAGCTGTGTTTGGAATTCTAAATCAAACACGGTTTGTGCTAGCTCCTTGAAACTTGACAAAATGAAGTAGTTCTAAGTTCTATCTCTATGGTTTGTTTCCTCTTGGAGTACCCCATGCAGAGACTGTCGAAAAATACTTTCGTTTGAAAGGGGTTGCCAAGCTTCCAAAAAACTACTAGTTTGCTGAAATCTCAGCAAACATTTTTTCACCAAATCTTGATGATACTTGGTGGTAATGATCAGTTCACTAAGCCCACTTGGCTGCCCAATTTTCACTCTTCTAGGTTCAAGCGTTCGTTTCCAGTAACACTTTGAATTTTTAGGTTTCACTCTGTTTTCTCCTACATAGATAGCTGTGTTAGGAATTCTAAATCAAACACGGTTTGTGCTAGCTCCTTGAAACTTGCCAAATGATGTAGTTCTATGTTCTATCTCTATGGTTTGTTTCCTCTTGAAGTACCCTATGCAGAGACTGGCGAAAAACACTTTCGTTTGAAAGGGGTTGCCAAGCTTCCAAAAAACTACTAGTTTGCTGAAATCTCAGCAAACATTTTTTCACCAAATCTTGATGATACTTGGTGGTAATGATCAGTTCACTAAGCCCACTTGGCTGCCCAATTTTCACTCTTCTAGGTCAAGCGTTCGTTTCCAGTAACACTTTGAATTTTAGGTTTCACTCTGTTTTCTGCTATATAGATAGATGTGTTGGAAACTCTAAATCATATACGGTTTGTGCTAGCTCCTTGAAACTTGACCAAATGAAGTAGTTCTAAGTTCTATCTCTATGGTTTGTTTCCTCTTGAAGTACCCCATGCAGAGACTGGCGAAAAACACTTTTGTTTGAAAGGGGTTGCCAAGCATCCAAAAAACTATTAGTTTGCTGAAATCTCAGCAAATATTTTTTCACCAAATCTTGATGATACTTGGTGGTATTGATCAGTTCACTAAGCCCACTTGGCTGCCCAATTTTCACTCTTCTAGGTGCAAGCGTTCGTTTCCAGTAACACTTTGAATTTTAGGTTTCACTCTGTTTTCTGCTATATAGATAGATGTGTTTGAAACTCTAAATCAAACACGGTTTGTGCTAGCTCCTTGAAACTTGACCAAATGAAATAGTTCTAAGTTCTATCTCTATGGTTTGTTTCCTCTTGAAGTACCCCATGCAGAGACTGGCGAAAAACACTTTCGTTTGAAAGGGGTTGCCAAGCTTCCAAAAAACTACTAGTTTGCTGAAATCTCAGCAAACATTTTTTTCACCAAATCTTGATGATACTTGGTGGTAATGATCAGTTCAATAATCCCACTTGGCTTCCCAATTTTTATTCTTCTAGGTTGAAGCATTCGTTTCCAGTAACAGTTTGAAATTTTAGGTTTCACTTTGTTTTCTCCTACATAGATAGCTGTGTTTGGAATTCTAAATCAAACACGGTTGTGCTAGCTCCTTGAAACTTGACCAAATGAAGTAGTTCTAAGTTGTATCTCTATGGTTTGTTTCCTCTTGAAGTACCCCATGCAGAGACTGGCGAAAAACACTTTCTTTTGAAAGGGGTTTCCAAGCTTCCAAAAAACTACTAGTTTGCTGAAATCTCAGCAAACATTTTTTCACCAAATCTTGATGATACTTGGTGGTAATGATCAGTTCACTAATCCCACTTGGCTGCCCAATTTTTATTCTTCTAGGTTGAAGCACTCGTTTCCAGTAACAGTTTGAATTTTTAGGTTTC
Organism: Callospermophilus lateralis; assembly: GCF_048772815.1. Classification (NCBI taxonomy): domain Eukaryota; kingdom Metazoa; phylum Chordata; class Mammalia; order Rodentia; family Sciuridae; genus Callospermophilus; species Callospermophilus lateralis. The sequence goes on from NW_027511707.1 coordinate 2,941, forward strand.
ACTCTGTTTTCTCCTACATAGATAGCTGTGTTTGGAATTCTAAATCAAACACGGTTTGTGCTAGCTCCTTGAAACTTGACCAAATGAAGTAGTTCTAAGTTCTATCTCTATGGTTTGTTTCCTCTTGAAGTACCCCATGCAGAGACTGGCGAAAAACACTTTCGTTTGAAAGGGGTTGCCAAGCTTCCAAAAAACGACTAGTTTGTTGAAATCTCAGCAAACATTTTTTCACCAAATCTTGATGATACTTGGTGGTATTGATCAGTTCACTAAGCCCACTTGGCTGCCCAATTTTCACTCTTCTAGGTTCAAGCGTTCGTTTCCAGTAACACTTTGAATTTCAGGTTTCAGTCTGTTTTCTGCTATATAGATAGATGTGTTTGAAACTCTAAATCAAACACTGTTTGTGCTAGCTCCTTGAAACCTGACCAAATGAAGTAGTTCTAAGTTTTATCTCGATGGTTTGTTTCCTCTTGAAATACCCCATGCAGAGACTGGCGAAAACACTTTCGTTTGAAAGGGGTTGATAAGCTTCCAAAAATCTACTAGTTTGCTGAAATCTCAGCAAACATTTTTTTCACCAAATCTTGATGATACTTGGTGGTAATGATCAGTTCAATAATCCCACTTGGCTTCCAAATTTTTATTCTTCTAGGTGGAAGCATTCGTTTCCAGTAACAGTTCGAAATTTTAGGTTTCACTCTGTTTTCTCCTACATAGATAGCTGTGTTTGGAATTCTAAATCAAACACGGTTGTGCTAGCTCCTTGAAACTTGACCAAATGAAGTAGTTCTAAGTTCTATCTCTATGGTTTGTTTCCTCTTGAAGTACCCCATGCAGAGACTGGCGAAAAACACTTTCTTTTGAAAGGGGGTTCCAAGCTTCCAAAAAACTACTAGTTTGCTGAAATCTCAGCAAACATTTTTTCACCAAATCTTGATGATACTTGGTGGTAATGATCAGTTCACTAAGCACACTTGGCTGCCCAATTTTTATTCTTCTAGGTTGAAGCATTCGTTTCCAGTAACAGTTTGAATTTTTAGGTTTCACTCTGTTTTCTCCTACATAGATAGCTGTGTTTGGAATTCTAAATCAAACACGGTTTTGCTAGCTCTTTGAAACTTGGCCAAATGAAGCAGTTCTAAGTTCGATCTCTATGGTTTGTTTCCTCTTGAAGTACCCCATGCAGAGACTGGCGAAAAACACATTCGTTTGAAAGGGGTTGCCAAGCTTCTAAAAAACTACTAGTTTGCTGAAATCTCAGCAAACATTTTTTCACCAAAACTTGATGATACTTGGTGGTATTGATCACTTCACTAAGCCCACTTGGCTGCCCAATTTTCACTTTTCTAGGTTCAAGCGTTCGTTTCCAGTAACACTTTGAATTTTTAGGTTTCACTCTGTTTTCTGCTATATAGATAGATGTGTTTGAAACTCTAAATCAAACACGGTTTGTGCTAGCTACTGGAACTAGACCAAATGAAGTAGTTCTAAGTTCTATCTCTATGGTTTGTTTCCTCTTGAAGTACCCCTTGCAGAGAGTTGCGAAAAACCCATTCGATTGAAAGGGGTTGCCAAGCGTCCAAAAAACTACTAGTTTGCTGAAATCTCAGCAAACATTTTTTCACCAAATCTTGATGATACTTGGTGGTACTGATCAGTTCAATAATCCCAATTGGCTGCCCAATTTTTATTCTTCTAGGTTGAAGCATTCGTTTCCAGTAACAGTTTGAATTTTTAGGTTTCACTCTGTTTTCTCCTACATAGATAGCTGTGTTTGGAATTCTAAATCAAACACGGTTTGTGCTAGCTCCTTGAAACTTGGCCAAATGAAGTAGTTCTAAGTTCTATCTCTATGGTTTGTTTCCTCTTGAAGTACCCCATGCAGATACTGGCGAAAAACACTTTCGTTTGAAAGGGGTTGCCAAGCTTCCAAAAAACTATTAGTTTGCTGAAATCTCAGCAAACATTTTTTCACCAAATCTTGATGATACTTGGTGGTAATGATCAGTTCACTAATCCCACTTGTCTGCCCAATTTTCACTCTTCTAGGTTCAAGCGTTCGTTTCCAGTAACACTTTGAATTTTTAGTTTTCACTTTTTTTTCTGCTATATAGATAGATGTGTTTGAAACTCTAAATCAAATACGGTTTGTGCTTGCTCCTTTAAACTTGACCAAATGAAGTAGTTCTAAGTTCTATCTCTATGGTTTGTTTCCTCTTGAAGTACCCCATGCAGAGACTGGCGAAAAACACTTTCGTTTGAAAGGGGTTGCCAAGCATCCAAAAAACTATTAGTTTGCTGAAATCTCAGCAAACATTTTTTCACCAAATCTTGATGATACTTGGTGGTATTGATCAGTTCACTAAGCCCACTTGGCTGCCCAATTTTCACTCTTCTAGGTGCAAGCGTTCGTTTCCAGTAACACTTTGAATTTTAGGTTTCACTCTGTTTTCTGCTATATAGATAGATGTGTTTGAAACTCTAAATCAAACACGGTTTGTGCTAGCTCCTTGAAACTTGACCAAATGAAATAGTTCTAAGTTCTATCTCTATGGTTTGTTTCCTCTTGAAGTACCCCATGCAGAGACTGGCGAAAAACACTTTCGTTTGAAAGGGGTTGCCAAGCTTCCAAAAAACTACTAGTTTGCTGAAATCTCAGCAAACATTTTTTTCACCAAATCTTGATGATACTTGGTGGTAATGATCAGTTCAATAATCCCACTTGGCTTCCCAATTTTTATTCTTCTTGGTTGAAGCATTCGTTTCCAGTAACAGTTTGAAATTTTAGGTTTCACTTTGTTTTCTCCTACATAGATAGCTGTGTTTGGAATTCTAAATCAAACACGGTTTGTGCTAGCTCCTTGAAACTTGACCAAATGAAGTAGTTCTAAGTTGTATCTCTATGGTTTGTTTCCTCTTGAAGTACCCCATGCAGAGACTGGCGAAAAACACTTTCTTTTGAAAGGGGTTTCCAAGCTTCCAAAAAACTACTAGTTTGCTGAAATCTCAGCAAACATTTTTTCACCAAATCTTGATGATACTTGGTGGTAATGATCAGTTCACTAATCCCACTTGGCTGCCCAATTTTTATTCTTCTAGGTTGAAGCATTCGTTTCCAGTAACAGTTTGAATTTTTAGGTTTCACTCTGTTTTCTCCTACATAGATAGCTGTGTTTGGAATTCTAAATCAAACACGGTTTGTGCTAGCTCCTTGAAACTTGACCAAATGAAGTAGTTCTAAGTTCTATCTCTATGGTTTGTTTTCTCTTGAAGTACCCCATGCAGAGACTGGCGAAAAACACTTTCGTTTGAAAGGGGTTGCCAAGCTTCCAAAAAACGACTAGTTTGTTGAAATCTCAGCAAACATTTTTTCACCAAATCTTGATGATACTTGGTGGTATTGATCAGTTCACTAAGCCCACTTGGCTGCCCAATTTTCACTCTTCTAGGTTCAAGCGTTCGTTTCCAGTAACACTTTGAATTTTTAGGTTTCACTCTGTTTTCTGCTATATAGATAGATGTGTTTGAAACTCTAAATCAAACACGGTTTGTGCTAGCTACTGGAACTTGACCAAATGAAGTAGTTCTAAGTTCTATCTCTATGGTTTGTTTCCTCTTGAAGTACCCCTTGCAGAGAGTTGCGAAAAACCCTTTCGATTGAAAGGGGTTGCCAAGCGTCCAAAAAACTACTAGTTTGCTGAAATCTCAGCAAACATTTTTTCACCAAATCTTGATGATACTTGGTGGTAATGATCAGTTCAATAATCCCAATTGGCTGCCCAATTTTTATTCTTCTAGGTTGAAGCATTCGTTTCCAGTAACAGTTTGAATTTTTAGGTTTCACTCTGTTTTCTCCTACATAGATAGCTGTGTTTGGAATTCTAAATCAAACACGGTTTGTGCTAGCTCCTTGAAACTTGGCCAAATGAAGTAGTTCTAAGTTCTATCTCTATGGTTTGTTTCCTCTTGAAGTACCCCATGCAGAGACTGGCGAAAAACACTTTCGTTTGAAAGGGGTTGCCAAGCTTCCAAAAAACTATTAGTTTGCTGAAATCTCAGCAAACATTTTTTCACCAAATCTTGATGATACTGGGTGGTAATGATCAGTTCACTAATCCCACTTGTTTGCCCAATTTTCACTCTTCTAGGTTCAAGCGTTCGTTTCCAGTAACACTTTGAATTTTTAGTTTTCACTTTTTTTTCTGCTATATAGATAGATGTGTTTGAAACTCTAAATCAAATACGGTTTGTGCTTGCTCCTTTAAACTTGACCAAATGAAGTAGTTCTAAGTTCTATCTCTATGGTTTGTTTCCTCTTGAAGGACCCCATGCAGAGACTGGCGAAGAACACTTTCGTTTGAAAGGGGTTGCCAAGCTTCCAAAAAACTACTAGTTTGCTGAAATCGCAGCAAACATTTTTTCACCAAATCTTGATGATACTTGGTGGTATTGATCAGGTCACTAAGCCCACTTGGCTGCCCAATTTTCACTCTTCTAGGTGCAAGCGTTCGTTTCCAGTAACACTTTGAATTTTAGGTTTCACTCTGTTTTCTGCTTTATAGATAGATGTGTTTGAAACTCTAAATCAAACACGGTTTGTGCTAGCTCCTTGAAACTTGACCAAATGAAGTAGTTCTAAGTTCTATCTCTATGGTTTGTTTCCTCTTGAAGTACCCCATGCAGAGACTGGCGAAAAATACTTTCGTTTGAAAGGGGTTGCCAAGCTTCCAAAAAACTACTCGTTTGCTGAAATCTCAGCAAACATTTTTTTCACCAAATCTTGATGATACTTGGTGGTAATGATCAGTTCAATAATCCCACTTGGCTGCCCAATTTTTATTCTTCTAGGTTGAAGAATTCGTTTCCAGTAACAGTTTGAAGTTTTAGGTTTCACTCTGTTTTCTACTACATAGATAGCTGTGTTTGGAATTCTAAATCAAACACGGTTTGTGCTAGCTCCTTGAAACTTGACCAAATGAAGTAGTTCTAAGTTCTATCTCTATGGTTTGTTTCCTCTTGATGTACCCCATGCAGAGACTGGTGAAAAACACTTTCTTTTGAAAGGGGTTTCCAAATTCCAAAAAACTACTAGTTTGCTGAAATCTCAGCAAAAATTTTTTCACCAAATCTTGATGATACTTGGTGGTAATGATCAGTTTACTAATCCCACTTGGCTGCCCAATTTTTATTCTTCTAGGTTGAAGCATTCGTTCCCAGTAACAGATTGAATTTTTAGGTTTCACTCTGTTTTCTCCTACATTGATAGCTGTGTTTGGAATTCTAAATCAAACACGGTTTGTGCTAGCTCCTTGAAACTTGACCAAATGAAGTAGTTCTAAGTTCTCTCTCTCTGGTTTGTTTCCTCTTGAAGTACCCCATGCAGAGACTGGCGAAAAACACTTTCGTTTGAAAGGGGTTGCCAAGCTTCCAAAAAACTACTAGTTTCCTGAAATCTCAGCAAACATTTTTTCACCAAATCTTGATGATACTTGGTGGTAATGATCAGTTCACTAATCCCACTTGTCTGCCCAATTCTCACTCTTCTAGGTTCAAGCGTTCGTTTCCAGTAACACTTTGAATTTTTAGGTTTCACTTTTTTTTCTGCTATATAGATAGATGTGTTTGAAACTCTAAATCAAACACGGTTTCTGCTTGCTGCTTGAAACTTGACCAAATGAAGTAGTTCTAAGTTCTATCTCTATGGTTTGTTTCCTCTTGAAGTACCCCATGCAGAGACTCTCGAAAAGCACTTTCGTTTGAACGGGGTTGCCAAGCTTCCAAAAAACAACTAGTTTGCTGATATCTCAGCAAACATTTTTTCACCAACTCTTGATGATACTTGGTGGTAATGATCAGTTCACTAAGCCCACTTGGCTGCCCAATTTTCACTCTTCTAGGTTCAAGCGTTCATTTCCAGTAACACTTTGAATTTTTAGGTTTCAGTCTGTTTTCTGCTATATAGATAGATGTGTTTGAAACTCTAAATCAAACACGGTTCGTGCTAGCTACTGGAAACTTGACCAAATGAAGTAGTTCTAAGTTCTATCTCTATGGTTTGTTTCCTCTTGAAGTACCCCTTGCAGAGAGTGGCGAAAAACCCTTTCGTTTGAAAGGGGTTGCCAAGCTTCCAAAAAACTACTAGTTTGCTGAAATCTCAGGAAACATTTTTTCACCAAATCTTGATGATACTTGGTGGTAATGATCAGTTCACTAATCCCACTTGGCTGCCCAATTTTTATTCTTCTAGGTTGAAGCATTCGTTCCCAGTAACAGATTGAATTTTTAGGTTTCACTCTGTTTTCTCCTACATTGATAGCTGTGTTTGGAATTCTAAATCAAACACGGTTTGTGCTAGCTCCTTGAAACTTGACCAAATGAAGTAGTTCTAAGTTCTATCTCTATGGTTTGTTTCCTCTTGATGTACCCCATGCAGAGACTGGCGAAAAAGACTTTCATTTGAAAGGGATTTCCACGCTTCCAAAAAACTACTAGTTTGCTGAAATCTCAGGAAACATTTTTTCACCAAATCTTGATGATACTTGGTGGTAATGATCAGTTCACTAATCCCACTTGGCTGCCCAATTTTTATTCTTCTAGGTTGAAGCATTCGTTCCCAGTAACAGATTGAATTTTTAGGTTTCACTCTGTTTTCTCCTACATTGATAGCTGTGTTTGGAATTCTAAATCAAACACGGTTTGTGCTAGCTCCTTGAAACTTGACCAAATGAAGTAGTTCTAAGTTCTATCTCTATGGTTTGTTTCCTCTTGAAGTACCCCATGGAGAGACTGGCGAAAAACACTTTCGTTTGAAAGGGGTTGCCAAACTTCCAAAAAACTACTAGTTTGCTGAAATCTCAGCAAACATTTTTTTCACCAAATCTTGATGATACTTGGTGGTAATGATCAGTTCAATAATCCCACTTGGCTGCCCAATTTTTATTCTTCTAGGTTAAAGCATTCGTTTCCAGTAACAGTTTGAAATTTTAGGTTTCACTCTGTTTTCTCCTACATAGATAACAGTGTTTGGAAAACTAAATCAAACACGGTTTGTGCTAGCTCCTTGAAACTTGACCAAATGAAGTAGTTGTAAGTTCTATCTCTATGGTTTGTTTCCTCTTGAAGTACCCCATGCAGAGACTGGCGAAAGGCACTTTCGTTTGAAAGGGGTTGCCAAGCTTCCAAAAAACTACTAGTTTGCTGAAATCTCAGCAAACTTTTTTTCACCAAATCTTGATTATACTTGGTGGTAATGAACAGTTCACTAAGCCCACTGGCTGCCCAATTTTCACTCTTCTAGGTTCAAGCGTTCGTTTCCAGTAATACTTTGAATTTTTAGGTTTCACTCTGTTTTCTCCTACATAGATAGCTGTGTTTGGAATTCTAAATCAAACACGGTTTGTGCTAGCTCCTTGAAACTTGACCAAATGAAGTAGTTCTAAGTTCGATCTCTATGGTTTGTTTCCTCTTGAAGTACCCCATGCAGAGACTGGCGAAAAACACTTTCTTTTGAAAGGGGTTTCCAAGCTTCCAAAAAACTACTAGTTTGCTGAAATCTCAGCAAACATTTTTTCACCAAATCTTGATGATACTTGGTGGTAATGATCAGTTCACTAATCCCACTTGGCTGCCAAATTTTTATTCTTCTAGGTTGAAGCATTCGTTTCCAGTAACAGTTTGAATTTTTAGGTTTCACTCTGTTTTCTCCTACATAGATAGCTGTGTTTGGAATTCTAAATCAAACACGGTTTGTGCTAGCTCCTTGAAACTTGACCAAATGAAGTAGTTCTAAGTTCTATCTCTATGGTTTGTTTCCTCTTGAAGTACCCCATGCAGAGACTGGCGAAAAACACTTTCGTTTGAAAGGGGTTGCCAAGCTTCCAAAAAACGACTAGTTTGTTGAAATCTCAGCAAACATTTTTTCACCAAATCTTGATGATACTTGGTGGTATTGATCAGTTCACTAAGCCCATTTGGCTGCCCAATTTTCACTCTTCTAGGTTCAAGCGTTCGTTTCCAATAACACTTTGAATTTTAGGTTTCAGTCTGTTTTCTGCTATATAGATAGATGTGTTTGAAACTCTAAATCAAACACTGTTTGTGCTACCTCCTTGAAACTTGACCAAATGAAGTAGTTCTAAGTTTTATCTCGATGGTTTGTTTCCTCTTGAAGTACCCCATGCAGAGACTGGCGAAAAACACTTTCGTTTGAAAGGGGTTGATAAGCTTCCAAAAAACTACTAGTTTGCTGAAATCTCAGCAATCATTTTTTTCACCAAATCTTGATGATACTTGGTGGTAATGATCAGTTCAATAATCCCACTTGGCTTCCCAATTTTTATTCTTCTAGGTGGAAGCATTCGTTTCCAGTAACAGTTTGAAATTTTAGGTTTCACTCTGTTTTCTCCTACATAGATAGCTGTGTTTGGAATTCTAAATCAAACACGGTTTGTGCTAGCTCCTTGAAACTTGACCAAATGAAGTAGTTCTAAGTTCTATCTCTATGGTTTGTTTCCTCTTGAAGTACCCCATGCAGAGACTGGCGAAAAACACTTTCTTTTGAAAGGGGTTTCCAAGCTTCCAAAAAACTACTAGTTTGCTGAAATCTCAGCAAACATTTTTTCACCAAATCTTGATGATACTTGGTGGTAATGATCAGTTCACTAAGCACACTTGGCTGCCCAATTTTTATTCTTCTAGGTTGAAGCATTCGTTTCCAGTAACAGTTTGAATTTTTAGGTTTCACTCTGTTTTCTCCTACATAGATAGCTGTGTTTGGAATTCTAAATCAAACACGGTTTTGCTAGCTCTTTGAAACTTGGCCAAATGAAGTAGTTCTAATTTCGATCTCTATGGTTTGTTTCCTCTTGAAGTACCCCATGCAGAGACTGGCGAAAAACACTTTCGTTTGCAAGGGGTTGCCAAGCTTCTAAAAAACTACTAGTTTGCTGAAATCTCAGCAAACATTTTTTCACCAAAACTTGATGATACTTGGTGGTATTGATCACTTCACTAAGCCCACTTGGCTGCCCAATTTTCACTTTTCTAGGTTCAAGCGTTCGTTTCCAGTAACACTTTGAATTTTTAGGTTTCAGTCTGTTTTCTGCTATATAGATAGATGTGTTTGAAACTCTAAATCAAACACGGTTCGTGCTAGCTACTTGAAACTTGACCAAATGAAGTAGTTCTAAGTTCTATCTCTATGGTTTGTTTCCTCTTGAAGTACCCCTTGCAGAGAGTGGCGAAAAACCCTTTCGTTTGAAAGGGGTTGCCAAGCTTCCAAAAAACTACTAGTTTGCTGAAATCTCAGCAAACATTTTTTCACCAAATCTTGATGATACTTGGTGGTAATGATCAGTTCACTAATCCCAATTGGCTGCCCAATTTTTATTCTTCTAGGTTGAAGCATTCGTTTCCAGTAACAGTTTGAATTTTTAGGTTTCACTATGTTTTCTCCTACATAGATAGCTGTGTTTGGAATTCTAAATCAAACACGGTTTGTGCTAGCTCCTTGAAACTTGACCAAATGAAGTAGTTCTAAGTTCTATCTCTATGGTTTGTTTCCTCTTGATGTACCCCATGCAGAGACTGGCGAAAAACACTTTCATTTGAAAGGGATTTCCACGCTTCCAAAAAACTACTAGTTTGCTGAAATCTCAGGAAACATTTTTTTCACCAAATCTTGATGATACTTGGTGGTAATGATCAGTTCAATAATCCCACTTGGCTGCCCAATTTTTATTCTTCTATGTTGAAGCATTCGTTTCCAGTAACAGATTGAAATTTTAGGTTTCACTCTGTTTTCTCCTACATAGATAGCTGTGTTTGGAATTCTAAATCAAACACGATTTGTGCTAGCTCCTTGAAACTTGACAAAATGAAGTAGTTCTAAGTTCTCTCTCTATGGTTTGTTTCCTCTTGAAGTACCCCATGCAGAGACTGGCGAAAAACACTTTCGTTTGAAAGGGGTTGCCAAGCTTCCAAAAATCTACTAGTTTCCTGAAATCTCAGCAAACATTTTTTCACCAAATCTTGATGATACTTGGTGGTAATGATCAGTTCACTAATCCCACTTGTCTGCCCAATTCTCACTCTTCTAGGTTCAAGCGTTCGTTTCCAGTAACACTTTGAATTTTTAGGTTTCACTTTTTTTTCTGCTATATAGATAGATGTGTTTGAAACTCTAAATCAAACACGGTTTCTGCTTGCTGCTTGAAACTTGACCAAATGAAGTAGTTCTAAGTTCTATCTCTATGGTTTGTTTCCTTGAAGTACCCCATGCAGAGACTGGCGAAAAACACTTTCGTTTGAAAGGGGTTGCCAAGCTTCCAAAAAACTACTAGTTTGCTGAAATCTCAGCAAACATTTTTTCACCAAATCTTGAAGATACTTGGTGGTATTGATCAGTTCACTAAGCCCACTGGGCTGTCCAATTTTCACTCTTCTAGGTTCATGCGTTCATTTCCAGTAACATTTTGAATTTTAGGTTTCACTCTGTTTTCTGCTATATACATAGATGTGTTTGAAACCCTAAATCAAACACGGTTTGTGCTAGCTCCTTGAAACTTGACCAAATGAAGTAGTTCTAAGTTCTATCTCTATGGTTTGTTTCCTCTTGAAGTACCCCATGCAGAGACTGGCGAAAAACACTTTCGTTTGAAAGGGGTTGCCAAGCTTCCAAAAAACTACTAGTTTGCTGAAATATCAGCAAACATTTTTTCACCAAATCTTGAAGATACTTGGTGGTATTGATCAGTTCACTAAGCCCACTGGGCTGTCCAATTTTCACTCTTCTAGGTTCAAGCGTTCGTTTCCAGTAACATTTTGAATTTTAGGTTTCACTCTGTTTTCTGCTATATAGATAGATGTGTTTGAAACCCTAAATCAAACACGGTTTGTGCTAGCTCCTTGAAACTTGACCAAATGAAGTAGTTCTAAGTTCTGTCTCTATGGTTTGTTTCCTCTTGAAGTACCCCATGCAGAGACTGGCAAAAAATACTTTCGTTTGAAAGGGGTTGCCAAGCTTCCAAAAAACTACTAGTTTGCTGAAATCTCAGCAAACATTTTTTTCACCAAAACTTGATGATACTTTGTGGTAATGATCAGTTCAATAATCCCACTTGGCTGCCCAATTTGTATTCTTCTAGGTTGAAGCATTCGTTTCCAGTAACAGTTTGAAATTTTAGGTTTCACTCTGTTTTCTCCTACATAGATAGCTGTGTTTGGAATTCTAAATCAAACACGGTTTGTGCTAGCTCCTTGAAACTTGACCAAATGAAGTAGTTCTAAGTTCTCTCTCTATGGTTTGTTTCCTCTTGAAGTACCCCATGCAGAGACTGGCGAAAAACACTTTCGTTTGAAAGGGGTTGCCAAGCTTCCAAAAAACTACTAGTTTGCTGAAATCTCAGCAAATATTTTTTCACCAAATCTTGATGATACTTGGTGGTATTGATCAGTTCACTAATCCCAATTGGCTGCCCAATTTTTATTCTTCTAGGTTGAAGCATTCGTTTCCAGTAACAGTTTGAATTTTTAGGTTTCACTCTGTTTTCTCCTACATAGATAGCTGTGTTTGGAATTCTAAATCAAACACGGTTTGTGCTAGCTCCTTGAAACTTGGCCAAATGAAGTAGTTCTAAGTTCTATCTCTATGCTTTGTTTCCTCTTGAAGTACCCCATGCAGAGACTGGCGAAAAACACTTTCGTTTGAAAGGGGTTGCCAAGCTTCCAAAAAACTACTAGTTTGCTGAAATCTCAGCAAACATTTTTTCACCAAATCTTGATGATACTTGGTGGTATTGATCAGTTCACTAAGCCCACTTGGCTGCCCAATTTTCACTCTTCTAGGTTCAAGCTTTCGTTTCCAGAAACACTTTGAATATTAGGTTTCACTCTGTTTTCTGCTATATAGATAGATGTGTTTGAAACACTAAATCAAACACGGTTTGTGCTAGCTCCTTGAAACTTGACCAAATGAAGTAGTTCTAAGTTCTATCTCTATGGATTGTTTCCTCTTGAAGCACCCCATGCAGAGACTGGAGAAAAATACTTTCGTTTGAAAGGGGTTGCCAAGCTTCCAAAAAACTACTAGTTTGCTGAAATCTCAGCAAACATTTTTTTCACCAAATCTTGATGATACTTGGTGGTAATGATCAGTTCAATAATCCCACTTGGCAGCCCAATTTTATTCTTCTAAGTTGAAACATTCGTTTCCAGTAACAGTTTGAAATTTTAGGTTTCACTCTGTTTTCTGCTACATAGATAGCTGTGTTTAAAATTCTAAATCAAACACGGTTTGTGCTAGCTCCTTGAAACTTGACCAAATGAAGTAGTTCTAAGTTCTCTCTCTATGGTTTGTTTCCTCTTGAAGTACCCCATGCAGAGACTGGCGAAAAACACTTTCGTTTGAAAGGGGTTGCCAAGCTTCCAAAAAACTACTAGTTTCCTGAAATATCAGCAAACATTTTTTCACCAAATCTTGATGATACTTGGAGGTAATGATCAGTTCACTAAGCACACTTGGCTGCCCAATTGTCACTCTTCTAGGTTCAAGCGTTCATTTCCAGTAACACTTTGAATTTTTAGGTTTCACTCTGTTTTCTGCTATATAGATAGATTTGTTTGAAACTCTAAATCAAACACGGTTTGTGCTAGCTCCTTGAAACTTGACCAAATGAAGTAGTTCTAAGTTCTATCTCTATGGTTTGTTTCCTCTTGAAGTACCCCTTGCAGAGAGTGGCGAAAAACCCTTTCGTTTGAAAGGGGTTGCCAAGCTTCCAAAAAACTACTAGTTTGCTGAAATCTCAGCAAACATTTTTTTCAACAAATCTTAATGATACTTGGTGGTAATGATCAGTTCAATAATCCCTCTTGGCTGCCCAATTTTTATTCTTCTAGGTTGAAGCATTCGTTTCCAGTAACAGTTTGAAATTTTAGGTTTCACTCTGTTTTCTCCTACATAGATAGCTGTGTTTGGAATTCTAAATCAAACACGGTTTGTTCTAGCTCCTTGAAACTTGACCAAATGAAGTAGTTCTAAGTTCTATCTCTATGGTTTTTTCCTCTTGAAGTACCCCATGCAGAGACGGGCGAAAAACACTTTCGTATGAAAGGGGTTGCCAAGCTTCCAAAAAACTACTAGTTTCCTGAAATCTCAGCAAACATTTTTTCACCAAATCTTGATGATACTTGGTGGTAATGATCAGTTCACTAATCCCACTTGTCTGCCCAATTCTCACTCTTCTAGGTTCAAGCGTTCGTTTCCAGTAACACTTTGAATTTTTAGGTTTCACTTTTTTTTCTGCTATATAGATAGATGTGTTTGAAACTCTAAATCAAACACGGTTTCTGCTTGCTCCTTGATACTTGACCAAATGAAGTAGTTCTAAGTTCTATATCAATGGTTTGTTTCCTCTTGACGTACCCCATGCAGAGACTGGCGAAAAACACTTTCGTTTGAAAAAGGTTGCCAAGCTTCCAAAAAACTACTAGTTTGCTGAAATCTCAGCAAACATTTTTTCACCAAATCTTGAAGATACTTGGTGGTATTGATCAGTTCACTAAGCCCACTGGGCTGTCCAATTTTCACTCTTCTAGGTTCAAGCGTTCGTTTCCAGTAACATTTTGAATTTTAGGTTTCACTCTGTTTTCTGCTATATAGATAGATGTGTTTGAAACCCTAAATCAAACACGGTTTGTGCTAGCTCCTTGAAACTTGACAAAATGAAGTAGTTCTAAGTTCTATCTCTATGGTTTGTTTCCTCTTGAAGTACCCCTTGCAGAGAGTGGCGAAAAACCCTTTCGTTTGAAAGGGGTTGCCAAGCTTCCAAAAAACTACTAGTTTGCTGAAATCTCAGCAAACATTTTTTTCACCAAATCTTGATGATACTTGGTGGTAATGATCAGTTCAATAATCCCACTTGGCTGCCCAATTTTTATTCTTCTAGGTTGAAGCATTCGTTTCCAGTAACAGTTTGAAATTTTAGGTTTCACTCTGTTTTCTCCTACATAGATAACTGTGTTTGGAAAACTAAATCAAACACGGTTTGTGCTAGCTCCTTGAAACTTGACCAAATGAAGTAGTTCTAAGTTCTATCTCTATGGTTTGTTTCCTCTTGAAGTACCCCATGCAGAGCCTGCGAAAAGCACTTTCGTTTGAAAGGGGATGCCAAGCTTCCAAAAAACTACTAGTTTGCTGAAATCTCAGCAAACATTTTTTCACCAAAACTTGATGATACTTGGTGGTAATGAATAGTTCACTAAGCCCAATTGGCTGCCCAATTTTCACTCTTCTAGGTTCAAGCGTTCGTTTCCAGTAACACTTTGAATTTTTAGGTTTCACTCTGTTTTCTCCTACATAGATAGCTGTGTTAGGAATTCTAAATCAAACACGGTTTGTGCTAGCTCCTTGAAACTTGCCAAATTGAAGTAGTTCTAAGTTCTATCTCTATGGTTTGTTTCCTCTTGTAGTACCCCATGCAGAGATGGCGAAAAACACTTTCGTTTGAAAGGGGTTGCCAAGCTTCCAAAAAAGTACTAGTTTGCTGAAATCTCAGCAAACATTTTTTTCAACAAATATTGATGATACTTGGTGGTAATGATCAGTTCAATAATCCCTCTTGGCTGCCCAATTTTTATTCTTCTAGGTTGAAGCATTCGTTTCCAGTAACAGTTTGAAATTTTAGGTTTCACTCTGTTTTCTCCTACATAGATAGCTGTGTTTGGAATTCTAAATCAAACACGGTTTGTTCTAGCTCCTTGAATCTTGACCAAATGAAGTAGTTCTAAGTTCTATCTCTATGGTTTTTTCCTCTTGAAGTACCCCATGCAGAGACTGGCGAAAAACACTTTCGTATGAAAGGGGTTGCCAAGCTTCCAAAAAACTACTAGTTTCCTGAAATCTCAGCAAACATTTTTTCACCAAATCTTGATGATACTTGGTGGTAATGATCAGTTCACTAATCCCACTTGTCTGCCCAATTCTCAGTCTTCTAGGTTCAAGCGTTCGTTTCCAGTAACACTTTGAATTTTTAGGTTTCACTTTTTTTTCTGCTATATAGATAGATGTGTTTGAAACTCTAAATCAAACACGGTTTCTGCTTGCTCCTTGATACTTGACCAAATGAAGTAGTTCTAAGTTCTATCTCTATGGTTTGTTTCCTCTTGACGTACCCCATGCAGAGACTGGCGAAAAACACTTTCGTGTGAAAAAGGTTGCCAAGCTTCCAAAAAACTACTAGTTTGCTGAAATTTCAGCAAACATTTTTTCACCAAATCTTGAAGATACTTGGTGGTATTGATCAGTTCACTAAGCCCACTGGGCTGTCCAATTTTCACTCTTCTAGGTTCAAGCGTTCGTTTCCAGTAACATTTTGAATTTTAGGTTTCACTCTGTTTTCTGCTATATAGATAGATGTGTTTGAAACCCTAAATCAAACACGGTTTGTGCTAGCTCCTTGAAACTTGACCAAATGAAGTAGTTCTAAGTTCTATCTCTATGGTTTGTTTCCTCTTGAAGTACCCCTTGCAGAGAGTGGTGAAAAACCCTTTCGTTTGAAGGGGGTTGCCAAGCTTCCAAAAAACTACTAGTTTGCTGAAATCTCAGCAAACATTTTTTTCACTAAATCTTGATGATACTTGGTGGTAATGAACAGTTCACTAAGCCCACTTGGCTGCCAAATTTTCACTCTTCTAGGTTCAAGCGTTCGTTTCCAGTAACACTTTGAATTTTTAGGTTTCACTCTGTTTTCTCCTACATAGATAGCTGTGTTAGGAATTCTAAATCAAACACGGTTTGTGCTAGCTCCTTGAAACTTGCCAAATTGAAGTAGTTCTAAGTTCTATCTCTATGGTTTGTTTCCTCTTGTAGTACCCCATGCAGAGATGGCGAAAAACACTTTCGTTTGAAAGGGTTGCCAAGCTTCCAAAAAAGTACTAGTTTGCTGAAATCTCAGCAAACATTTTTTTCAACAAATCTTGATGATACTTGGTGGTAATGATCAGTTCAATAATCCCTCTTGGCTGCCCAATTTTTATTCTTCTAGGTTGAAGCATTCGTTTCCAGTAACAGTTTGAAATTTTAGGTTTCACTCTGTTTTCTCCTACATAGATAGCTGTGTTTGGAATTCTAAATCAAACACGGTTTGTGCTAGCTCCTTGAAACTTGACAAAATGAAGTAGTTCTAAGTTCGATCTCTATGGTTTGTTTCCTCTTGAAGTACCCCATGCAGAGGCTGGCGAAAAACACTTTCGTTTGAAAGGGGTTGCCAAGCTTCCAAAAAACTACTAGTTTGCTGAAATCTCAGCAAACATTTTTTCACCAAATCTTGATGATACTTGGTGGTAATGATCATTTCACTAATCCCACTTGGCTGCCCAATTTTAATTGTTCTAGGTTGAAGCATTAGTTTCCAGTAACAGTTTGAATTTTTAGGTTTCACTCTATTCTCCTACATAGATAGCTGTGTTTGGAATTCTAAATCAAACACGGTTTGTGCTAGCTCCTTGAAACTTGACCAAATGAAGTAGTTCTAAGTTCTATCTCTATGGTTTGTTTCCTCCTGAAGTACCCCATGCAGAGACTGGCAAAAAACACTTTCGTTTGAAAGGGGTT
Organism: Callospermophilus lateralis; assembly: GCF_048772815.1. NCBI lineage: Eukaryota > Metazoa > Chordata > Mammalia > Rodentia > Sciuridae > Callospermophilus > Callospermophilus lateralis. Next base: position 19,553 of record NW_027511707.1, read on the forward strand.
GCCAAGCTTCCAAAAAATTACTAGTTTGCTGAATCTCAGCAAACGTTTTTTCACCAAATCTTTATGATACTTGGTGGTAATGATCAGTTCTCTAAGCCCACTTGGCTGCCCAATTTTCACTCTTCTAGGTTAAAGCGTTCGTTTCCAGTAACAGTTTGAATTTTCAGGTTTCACTCTGTTTTCTCCTACATAGATAGCTGTGTTTGGAATTCTAAATCAAACACAGTTTGTGCTAGCTCCTTGAAACTTGAAAAAATGAAGTAGTTCTAAGTTCTCTCTCTATGGTTTGTTTCCTCTTGAAGTACCCCATGCAGAGACTGGCGAAAAACACTTTCGTTTGAAAGGGGTTTCCAAGCTTCCAAAAAACTACTAGTTTCCTGAAATCTCAGCAAACATTTTTTCACCAAATCTTGATGATACTTGGTGGTAATGATCAGTTCACTAAGCACACTTGGCTGCCCAATTTTCACTCTTCTAGGTTCAAGCGTTCGTTTCCAGTAACACTTTGAATTTTTAGGTTTCACTCTATTTTCTGCTATATAGATAGATGTGTTTGAATCTCTAAATCAAACACGGTTTGTGCTAGCTCCTTGAAACTTGACCAAATGAAGTAGTTCTAAGTTCTATCTCTATGGTTTGTTTCCTCTTGAAGTACCCCTTGCAGAGAGTGGCGAAAAACCCTTTCATTTGAAAGGGGTTGCCAAGCTTCCAAAAAACTACTAGTTTGCTGAAATCTCAGCAAACATTTTTTCACCAAATCTTGATGATACTTGGTGGTAATGATCAGTTCACTAATCCCCATTGGCTGCCCAATATTTATTCTTCTAGGTTGAAGCATTCGTTTCCAGTAACAGTTTGAATTTTTAAGTTTCACTCTGTTTTCTCCTACATAGATAGCTGTGTTTGGGATTCTAAATCAAACACGGTTTGTGCTAGCTCCTTGAAACTTGACCAAATGAAGTAGTTCTAAGTTCTATCTCTATGGTTTGTTTCCTCTTGAAGTACCCCATGCAGAGACTGGCGAAAAACACTTTCGTTTGAAAGGGGTTGCCAAGCTTCCAAAAAACTACTAGTTTCCTGAAATCTCAGGAAACATTTTTTCACCAAATCTTGATGATACTTGGTGGTAATGATCAGTTCACTAAGCACACTTGGCTGCCCAATTGTCACTCTTCTAGGTTCAAGCGTTCGTTTCCAGTAACACTTTGAATTTTTTTTCACTCTGTATTCTGCTATATAGATAGATGTGTTTGAAACTCTAAATCAAACACGGTTTGTGCTAGCTCCTTGAAACTTGACCAAATGAAGTAGTTCTAAGTTCTATCTCTATGGTTTGTTTCCTCTTGAAGTACCCCATGCAGAGACTGGCGAAAAACACTTTCGTTTGAAAGGTGTTGCCAAGCTTCCAAAAAACTACTAGTTTGATGAAATCTCAGCAAACATTTTTTCACCAAATCTTGATGATACTTGGGGGTAATGATCAGTTCACTAATCACACTTGGCTGCCCAATTTTTATTCTTCTAGGTTGAAGCATTCGTTTCCAGTAACAGATTGAAATTTTAGGTTTCACTCTGTTTTCTCCTACATAGATAGCTGTGTTTGAAATTCTAAATCAAACACGGTTTGTGCTAGCTCCTTGAAACTTGACCAAATGAAGTAGTTCTAAGTTCTATCTCTTTGGTTTGTTTCCTCTTGATGTACCCCATGCAGAGACTGGCGAAAAACACTTTCTTTTGAAAGGGGTTTCCAAGCTTCCAAAAAACTACTAGTTTGCTGAAATCTCAGCAAACATTTTTTCACCAAATCTTGATGATACTTGGTGGTAATGATCAGTTCACTAATCCCACTTGGCTGCCCAATTTTTATTCTTCTAGGTTGAAGCATTCGTTTCCAGTAACAGATTGAATTTTTGGTTTCACTCTGTTTTCTCCTACATAGATAGATGTGTTTGAAACTCTAAATCAAACACGGTTTGTGCTAGCTCCTTCAAACTTGACCAAATGAAGTAGTTCTAAGTTCTATCTCTATGGTTTTTTTCCTCTTGAAGTACCCCATGCAGAGACTGGCGAAAAACACTTTCGTTTGAAAGGGTTGCAAAGCTTCCAAAAAACTACTAGTTTGCTGAAATCTCAGCAAACATTTTTTCACCAAATCTTGATGATACTTGATGGTAATGATCAGTTCACTAAGCCCACTTGGCTGCCCAATTTTCACTCTTCTAGGTTCAAGCGTTCGTTTCCATAACACTTTGAATTTTAGGTTTCACTCTGTTTTCTGCTATATAGATAGATGTGTTTGAAACTCTAAATCAAACACGGTTTGTGCTAGCTCCATGAAACTTGACCAAATGAAGTAGTTCTAAGTTCTATCTCTATGGTTTGTTTCCTCTTGAAGTACCCCATGCAGAGACTGGCGAAAAGCACTTTCATTTGAAAGGGGTTGCCAAGCTTCCAAAAAACTACTAGTTTGCTGAAATCTCAGCAAATATTTTTTCACCAAATCTTGATGATACTTGGTGGTATTGATCAGTTCACTAAGCCCACTTGGCTGCCCAATTTTCACTCTTCTAGGTTCAAGCGTTCATTTCCAGTAACACTTTGAATTTTTAGGTTTCACTCTGTTTTCTCCTACATAGATAGCTGTGTTAGGAATTCTAAATCAAACACGG
>NW_027511708.1:0-22218 GCF_048772815.1 Callospermophilus lateralis
TCCTCCTCCTCTCGCCGCCCCTTCCTCTCCTTCTCTCTTCTCCTTGCGCTGTCCCCCCTGCTCCTAGGCCTAGGTCGCATGGCTCCCTAGCCTGGGCTCCTCCATTGGGTCCCGGGACCACTCCCACCAGCCACCCAGCTTCATGCTGGCGCTGGCAGCCTTTCCACCCACCGGGCCCTAGTTTGGCCTGTTTGGGTCCTGGTCCCTCCCCGGAGGATCTACTCCCCTGATTGTAGAGGAGTGCCATGGGCTGGCCTCTGGCCCCTGAAGGCCCCCTAAGGAAACAGGGCCCTGTGCCTGCCCGGGGCCCCTTGGCTGCTGGATCCCTGACACCTGGCAGTGGACGTGGGCGCCGCGCTGACCTTGCCTGCCGGATCCCCTCCCTTCCCTCCCCTGCCCTCTCGCCTTGCGTGCTGCCCCTAACCCCAGCCCGCCCTCCCGCACCATGGAGCTTCAAGCTCCAGAACTGGGGCCTGGCTCCTGGGCCGGGGCCCCTGAGCGCGTGTTCGTCGTGGCGTCGCGTGCCTCCGGTGGCGTCGGGTGGCGTCGGGTCAAACCGGGGGCCCCTTGCTTGGGCCCCCTACCGCGCGCGCTCCCCTCGGTTCCCCTTGCGCCGCCCCCCACCCCACCCACCCCACTCTTTCCTCCTCCTCTCGCCGCCCCTTCCTCTCCTTCTCTCTTCTCCTTGCGCTGTCCCCCTGCTCCTAGGCCTAGGTCGCATGGCTCCCTGGCCTGGGCTCCTCCATTGGGTCCCAGGACCCCTCCCACCCAGCCACCCAGCTTCATGCTGGCGCTGGCAGCCTTTCCACCACCGGGCCCTAGTTTGGCCCTGTTTGGGTCCTGGTCCCTCCCCGGAGGATCTACTCCCCTGGATTGTAGAGGAGTGCCATGGGCTGGCCTCTGGCGCCCTGAAGGCCCCCTAAGGGAAACAGGGCCCTGTGCCTCGCCCGGGCCCCCTTGGCTGCTGGATCCCTGACACCTGGCAGTGGACGTGGGCGCCGCGCTGACCTTGGCCTGCCGGATCCCCTCCCTTCCCTCCCCCTGCCCTCTCGCCTTGCGTGCTGCCCCTAACCCCAGCCCGCCCTCCCGCACCATGGAGCTTCAAGCTCCAGAACTGGGGCCTGGCTCCTGGGCCGGGGCCCCTGAGCGCGTGTTCGTCGTGGCGTCGCGTGGCGTCCGGTGGCGTCGGGTGGCGTCGGGTCAAACCGGGGGCCCCTTGCTTGGGCCCCCTACCGCGCGCGCTCCCCTCGGTTCCCTTGCGCCGCCCCCCACCCCACCCCACCCCTCTCTTTCCTCCTCCTCTCGCCGCCCCTTCCTCTCCTTCTCTCTTCTCCTTGCGCTGTCCCCCTGCTCCTAGGCCCTAGGTCGCATGGCTCCCTGGCCTGGGCTCCTCCATTGGGTCCCAGGACCCCTCCCACCCAGCCACCCAGCTTCATGCTGCGCTGGCAGCCTTTCCACCCACCGGGCCTAGTTTGGCCCTGTTTGGGTCCTGGTCCCTCCCCGGAGGATCTACTCCCCTGGTTGTAGAGGAGTGCCATGGCTGGCCTCTGGCGCCCTGAAGGCCCCTAAGGGAAACAGGGCCCTGTGCCTCGCCCGGGCCCCCTTGGCTGCTGGATCCCTGACACCTGGCAGTGGACGTGGGCGCCGCGCTGACCTTGGCCTGCCCGATCCCCTCCCTTCCCTCCCCTGCCCTCTCGCCTTGCGTGCTGCCCCTAACCCCAGCCCGCCCTCCCGCACCATGGAGCTTCAAGCTCCAGAACTGGGGCCTGGCTCCTGGGCCGGGGCCCCTGAGCGCGTGTTCGTCGTGGCGTCGCGTGGCGTCCGGTGGCGTCGGGTGGCGTCGGGTCAAACCGGGGGCCCCTTGCTTGGGCCCCCTACCGCGCGCGCTCCCCTCGGTTCCCTTGCGCCGCCCCCCACCCCACCCCACCCCACTCTTTCCTCCTCCTCTCGCCGCCCCTTCCTCTCCTTCTCTCTTCTCCTTGCGCTGTCCCCTGCTCCTAGGCCTAGGTCGCATGGCTCCCTAGCCTGGGCTCCTCCATTGGGTCCCCGGGACCCCTCCCACCCAGCCACCCAGCTTCATGCTGGCGCTGGCAGCCTTTCCACCCACCGGGCCCTAGTTTGGCCTGTTTGGGTCCTGGTCCCTCCCCGGAGGATCTACTCCCCTGGATTGTAGAGGAGTGCCATGGGCTGGCCTCGGCGCCCTGAAGGCCCCCTAAGGAAACAGGGCCCTGTGCCTCGCCCGGGCCCCCTTGGCTGCTGGATCCCTGACACCTGGGCAGTGGACGTGGGCGCCGCGCTGACCTTGGCCTGCCCGATCCCCTCCCTTCCCTCCCCTGCCCTCTCGCCTTGCGTGCTGCCCCTAACCCCAGCCCGCCCTCCCGCACCATGGAGCTTCAAGCTCCAGAACTGGGGCCTGGCTCCTGGGCCGGGGCCCCTGAGCGCGTGTTCGTCGTGGCGTCGCGTGGCGTCCGTGGCGTCGGGTGGCGTCGGGTCAAACCGGGGCCCCTTGCTTGGCCCCTACCCGCGCGCGCTCCCCTCGGTTCCCCTTGCGCCGCCCCCCACCCCACCCCACCCCACTCTTTCCTCCTCCTCTCGCCGCCCCTTCCTCTCCTTCTCTCTTCTCCTTGCGCTGTCCCCCTGCTCCTAGGCCTAGGTCGCATGGCTCCTAGCCTGGGCTCCTCCATTGGGTCCCGGGACCACTCCCACCCAGCCACCCAGCTTCATGCTGGCGCTGGCAGCCTTCCCACCCACCGGCCCTAGTTTGGCCCTGTTTGGGTCCTGGTCCCTCCCCGGAGGATCTACTCCCCTGGATTGTAGAGGAGTGCCATGGGCTGGCCTCTGGCGCCCTGAAGGCCCCCTAAGGGAAACAGGGCCCTGTGCCTCGCCCGGGCCCCCTTGGCTGCTGGATCCCTGACACCTGGCAGTGGACGTGGGCGCCGCGCTGACCTTGGCCTGCCGGATCCCCTCCCTTCCCTCCCCTGCCCTCTCGCCTTGCGTGCTGCCCCTAACCCCAGCCCGCCCTCCCGCACCATGGAGCTTCAAGCTCCAGAACTGGGGCCTGGCTCCTGGGCCGGGGCCCCTGAGCGCGTGTTCGTCGTGGCGTCGCGTGGCGTCCGGTGGCGTCGGGTGGCGTCGGGTCAAACCGGGGGCCCCTGCTTGGGCCCCCTACCGCGCGCGCTCCCCTCGGTTCCCCTTGCGCCGCCCCCACCCCACCCCACCCCACTCTTTCCTCCTCCTCTCGCCGCCCCTTCCTCTCCTTCTCTCTTCCTCCTTGCGCTGTCCCCCTGCTCCTAGGCCTAGGTCGCATGGCTCCCTGCCTGGGCTCCTCCATTGGGTCCCAGGACCCCTCCCACCCAGCCACCCAGCTTCATGCTGGCGCTGGCAGCCTTTCCACCCACCGGGCCCTAGTTTGGCCCTGTTTGGGTCCTGGTCCTCCCCGGAGGATCTACTCCCCTGGATTGTAGAGGAGTGCATGGGCTGGCCTCTGGCGCCCTGAAGGCCCCCTAAGGGAAACAGGGCCCTGTGCCTCGCCCGGGCCCCCTTGGCGGCTGGATCCCTGACACCTGGCAGTGGACGTGGGCGCCGCGCTGACCTTGGCCTGCCCGATCCCCTCCCTTCCCTCCCCTGCCCTCTCGCCTTGCCGGGCTGCCCCTAACCCCAGCCCGCCTCCCGCACCATGGAGCTTCAAGCTCCAGAACTGGGGCCTGGCTCCTGGGCCGGGGCCCCTGAGCGCGTGTTCGTCGTGGCGTCGCGTGGCGTCCGGGCGTCGGGTGGCGTCGGGTCAAACCGGGGGCCCTTGCTTGGGCCCCCTACCGCGCGGGCTCCCCTCGGGTCCCCGTGCGCCGCCCCCCACCCCACCCCACCCCTCTCTTTCTCCTCCTCTCGCCGCCCCTTCCTCTCCTTCTCTCTTCTCCTTGCGCTGTCCCCCTGGCTCCTAGGCCTAGGTCGCATGGCTCCCTGGCCTGGGCTCCTCATTGGGTCCCGGGACCCCTCCCACCCAGCCACCCAGCTTCATGCTGGCTGGCAGGCCTTTCCACCCACCGGGCCCTAGTTTGGCCCTGTTTGGGTCCTGGTCCCTCCCCGGAGGATCTACTCCCTGGATTGTAGAGGAGTGCCATGGGCTGGCCTCTGGCGCCCTGAAGGCCCCCTAAGGGAAACAGGGCCCTGTGCCTCGCCCGGGCCCCCTTGGCTGCTGGATCCCTGACACCTGGCAGTGGACGTGGGCGCCGCGCTGACCTTGGCCTGCCCGATCCCCTCCTTCCCTCCCCTGCCCTCTCGCCTTGCGTGCTGCCCCTAACCCAGCCCGCCCTCCGCACCATGGAGCTTCAAGCTCAGAACTGGGGCCTGGCTCCTGGGCCGGGCCCCTGAGCGCGTGTTCGTCGTGGCGTCGCGTGGCGTCCGGTGGCGTCGGGTGGCGTCGGGTCAAACCGGGGGCCCCTTGCTTGGGCCCCCTACCGCGCGCGCTCCCCTCGGTTCCCCTTGCGCCGCCCCCACCCCACCCCACCCCACTCTTTCCTCCTCCTCTCGCCGCCCCTTCCTCTCCTTCTCTCTTCTCCTTGCGCTGTCCCCCTGCTCCTAGGCCTAGGTCGCATGCTCCCTGGCCTGGGCTCCTCCATTGGGTCCCGGGACCCCTCCCACCCAGCCACCCAGCTTCATGCTGGCGCTGGCAGTCTTTCCACCCACGGGCCCTAGTTGGCCCTGTTGGGTCCTGGTCCCTCCCCGGAGGATCTACTCCCCTGGATTGTAGAGGAGTGCCATGGGCTGGCCTATGGCGCCCTGAAGGCCCCCTAAGGGAAACAGGCCCTGTGCCTCGCCCGGGCCCCCTTGGCTGCTGGATCCCTGACACCTGGCAGTGGACGTGGGCGCCGCGCTGACCTTGGCCTGCCCGATCCCCTCCCTTCCCTCCCCTGCCCTCTCGCCTTGCGTGCTGCCCCTAACCCCAGCCCGCCCTCCCGCACCATGGAGCTTCAAGCTCCAGAACTGGGGCCTGGCTCCTGGGCCGGGGCCCCTGAGCGCGTGTTCGTCGTGGCGTCGCGTGGCGTCCGGTGGCGTCGGGTGGCGTCGGGTCAAACCGGGGGCCCCTTGCTTGGGCCCCCTACCGCGCGCGCTCCCCTCGGTTCCCCTTGCGCCGCCCCCCACCCCACCCCACCCCACTCTTTCCTCCTCCTCTCGCCGCCCCTTCCTCTCCTTCTCTCTTCTCCTTGCGCTGTCCCCCTGCTCCTAGGCCTAGGTCGCATGGCTCCCTAGCCTGGGCTCCTCCATTGGGTCCCGGGACCCCTCCCACCCAGCCACCCAGCTTCATGCTGGCGCTGGCAGCCTTTCCACCCACCGGGCCCTAGTTTGGCCCTGTTTGGGTCCTGGTCCCTCCCCGGAGGATCTACTCCCCTGGATTGTAGAGGAGTGCCATGGGCTGGCCTCTGGCGCCCTGAAGGCCCCCTAAGGGAAACAGGGCCCTGTGCCTCGCCCGGGCCCCCTTGGCTGCTGGATCCCTGACACCTGGCAGTGGACGTGGGCGCCGCGCTGACCTTGGCCTGCCCGATCCCCTCCCTTCCCTCCCCTGCCCTCTCGCCTTGCGTGCTGCCCCTAACCCCAGCCCGCCCTCCCGCACCATGGAGCTTCAAGCTCCAGAACTGGGGCCTGGCTCCTGGGCCGGGGCCCCTGAGCGCGTGTTCGTCGTGGCGTCGCGTGGCGTCCGGTGGCGTCGGGTGGCGTCGGGTCAAACCGGGGGCCCCTTGCTTGGGCCCCCTACCGCGCGCGCTCCCCTCGGTTCCCCTTGCGCCGCCCCCCACCCCACCCCACCCCACTCTTTCCTCCTCCTCTCGCCGCCCCTTCCTCTCCTTCTCTCTTCTCCTTGCGCTGTCCCCCTGCTCCTAGGCCTAGGTCGCATGGCTCCCTAGCCTGGGCTCCTCCATTGGGTCCCGGGACCCCTCCCACCCAGCCACCCAGCTTCATGCTGGCGCTGGCAGCCTTTCCACCCACCGGGCCCTAGTTTGGCCCTGTTTGGGTCCTGGTCCCTCCCCGGAGGATCTACTCCCCTGGATTGTAGAGGAGTGCCATGGGCTGGCCTCTGGCGCCCTGAAGGCCCCCTAAGGGAAACAGGGCCCTGTGCCTCGCCCGGGCCCCCTTGGCTGCTGGATCCCTGACACCTGGCAGTGGACGTGGGCGCCGCGCTGACCTTGGCCTGCCCGATCCCCTCCCTTCCCTCCCCTGCCCTCTCGCCTTGCGTGCTGCCCCTAACCCCAGCCCGCCCTCCCGCACCATGGAGCTTCAAGCTCCAGAACTGGGGCCTGGCTCCTGGGCCGGGGCCCCTGAGCGCGTGTTCGTCGTGGCGTCGCGTGGCGTCCGGTGGCGTCGGGTGGCGTCGGGTCAAACCGGGGGCCCCTTGCTTGGGCCCCCTACCGCGCGCGCTCCCCTCGGTTCCCTTTGCGCCGCCCCCCACCCCACTCTTTCCTCCTCCTCTCGCCGCCCCTTCCTCTCCTTCTCTCTTCTCCTTGCGCTGTCCCCCTGCTCCTAGGCCTAGGTCGCATGGCTCCCTAGCCTGGGCTCCTCCATTGGGTCCCGGGACCCCTCCCACCCAGCCACCCAGCTTCATGCTGGCGCTGGCAGCCTTTCCACCCACCGGGCCCTAGTTTGGCCCTGTTTGGGTCCTGGTCCCTCCCCGGAGGATCTACTCCCCTGGATTGTAGAGGAGTGCCATGGGCTGGCCTCTGGTGCCCTGAAGGCCCCCTAAGGGAAACAGGGCCCTGTGCCTCGCCCGGGCCCCCTTGGCTGCTCGAACCCTGACACCTGGCAGTGGACGTGGGCGCCGCGCTGACCTTGGCCTGCCCGATCCCCTCCCTTCCCTCCCCTGCCCTCTCGCCTTGCGTGCTGCCCCTAACCCCAGCCCGCCCTCCCGCACCATGGAGCTTCAAGCTCCAGAACTGGGGCCTGGCTCCTGGGCCGGGGCCCCTGAGCGCGTGTTCGTCGTGGCGTCGCGTGGCGTCCGGTGGCGTCGGGTGGCGTTGGGTCAAACCGGGGGCCCCTTGCTTGGGCCCCCTACCGCGCGCGCTCCCCTCGGTTCCCCTTGCGCCGCCCCCCACCCCACTCTTTCCTCCTCCTCTCGCCGCCCCTTCCTCTCCTTCTCTCTTCTCCTTGCGCTGTCCCCCTGCTCCTAGGCCTAGGTCGCATGGCTCCCTAGCCTGGGCTCCTCCATTGGGTCCCGGGACCCCTCCCACCCAGCCACCCAGCTTCATGCTGGCGCTGGCAGCCTTTCCACCCACCGGGCCCTAGTTTGGCCCTGTTTGGGTCCTGGTCCCTCCCCGGAGGATCTACTCCCCTGGATTGTAGAGGAGTGCCATGGGCTGGCCTCTGGCGCCCTGAAGGCCCCGTAAGGGAAACAGGGCCCTGTGCCTTGCCCGGGCCCACTTGGCTGCTCGAACCCTGACACCTGGCAGTGGACGTGGGCGCCGCGCTGACCTTGGCCTGCCCGATCCCCTCCCTTCCCTCCCCTGCCCTCTCGCCTTGCGTGCTGCCCCTAACCCCAGCCCTACCTCCCGCAGCATGGAGCTTCAAGCTCCAGAACTGGGGCCTGGCTCCTGGGTCGGGGCCCCTGAGCGCGTGTTCATCGTGGCGTCGCGTGGCGTCCGGTGGCGTCGGGTGGCGTCGGATCAAACCGGGGGCCCCTTGCTTGGGCCCCCTACCGCGCGCGCTCCCCTCGGTTCCCCTTGCGCCGCCCCCCACCCCACTCTTTCCTCCTCCTCTCGCCGCCCCTTCCTCTCTTTCTCTCTTCTCCTTGCGCTGTCCCCCTGCTCCTAGAACTAGGTCGCATGGCTCCCTAGCCTGGGCTCCTCCATTGGGTCCCGGGACCCCTCCCACCCAGCCACCCAGCTTCATGCTGGCGCTGGCAGCCTTTCCACCCACCAGGCCCTAGTTTGGCCCTGTTTGGGTCCTGGTCCCTCCCCGGAGGATCTACTCCCCTGTATTGTAGAGGAGTGCCATGGGCTGGCCTCTGGCGCCCTGAAGGCCCCCTAAGGGAAACAGGGCCCTGTGCCTCCCCCGGGCCCCCTTGGCTGCTCGAACCCTGACACCTGGCAGTGGACGTGGGCGCCGCGCTGACCTTGGCCTGCCCGATCCCCTCCCTTCCCTCCCCTGCCCTCTCGCCTTGCGTGCTGCCCCTAACCCCAGCTCGCCCTCCCACACCATGGAGCTTCAAGCTCCAGAACTGGGGCCTGGCCCCTGGGCCAGGGCCCCTGAGCGCGTGTTCGTCGTGGCGTCGCGTGGCGTCCGGTGGCGTCGGGTGGCGTCGGGTCAAACCGGGGGCCCCTTGCTGGGCCCCCTACCGCGCGCGCTCCCCTCGGTTCCCTTTGCGCCGCCCCCCACCCCACCCCACCCCACTCTTTCCTCCTCCTCTCGCCGCCCCTTCCTCTCCTTCTCTCTTCTCCTTGCGCTGTCCCCCTGCTCCTAGGCCTAGGTCGCATGGCTCCCTAGCCTGGGCTCCTCCATTGGGTCCCGGGACCCCTCCCACCCAGCCACCCAGCTTCATGCTGGCGCTGGCAGCCTTTCCACCCACCGGGCCCTAGTTTGGCCCTGTTTGGGTCCTGGTCCCTCCCCGGAGGATCTACTCCCCTGGATTGTAGAGGAGTGCCATGGGCTGGCCTCTGGCGCCCTGAAGGCCCCCTAAGGGAAACAGGGCCCTGTGCCTCGCCCGGGCCCCCTTGGCTGCTCGAACCCTGACACCTGGCAGTGGACGTGGGCGCCGCGCTGACCTTGGCCTGCCCGATCCCCTCCCTTCCCTCCCCTGCCCTCTCGCCTTGCGTGCTCCCCCTAACCCCAGCCCGACCTCCCGCAGCATGGAGCTTCAAGCTCCAGAACTGGGGCCTGGCTCCTGGGCCGGGGCCCCTGAGCGCGTGTTCGTCGTGGCGTCGCGTGGCGTCCGGTGGCGTCGGGTGGCGTCGGGTCAAACCGGGGGCCCCTTGCTTGGGCCCCCTACCGCGCGCGCTCCCCTCGGTTCCCCTTGCGCCGCCCCCCACCCCACTCTTTCCTCCTCCTCTCGCCGCCCCTTCCTCTCCTTCTCTCTTCTCCTTGCGCTGTCCCCCTGCTCCTAGGCCTAGGTCGCATGGCTCCCTAGCCTGGGCTCCTCCATTGGGTCCCGGGACCCCTCCCACCCAGCCACCCAGCTTCATGCTGGCGCTGGCAGCCTTTCCACCCACCGGGCCCTAGTTTGGCCCTGTTTGGGTCCTGGTCCCTCCCCGGAGGATCTACTCCCCTGGATTGTAGAGGAGTGCCATGGGCTGGCCTCTGGCGCCCTGAAGGCCCCCTAAGGGAAACAGGGCCCTGTGCCTCGCCCGGGCCCCCTTGGCTGCTCGAACCCTGACACCTGGCAGTGGACGCGGGCGCCGCGCTGACCTTGGCCTGCCCGATCCCCTCCCTTCCCTCCCCTGCCCTCTCGCCTTGCGTGCTGCCCCTAACCCCAGCCCGACCTCCCGCAGCATGGAGCTTCAAGCTCCAGAACTGGGGCCTGGCTCCTGGGCCGGGGCCCCTGAGCGCGTGTTCGTCGTGGCGTCGCGTGTCGTCCGGTGGCGTCGGGTGGCGTCGGGTCAAACCGGGGGCCCCTTGCTTGGGCCCCCTACCGCACGCGCTCCCCTCGGTTCCCCTTGCGCCGCCCCCCACCCCACTCTTTCCTCCTCCTCTCGTCGCCCCTTCCTCTCCTTCTCTCTTCTCCTTGCGCTGTCCCCCTTCTCCTAGGCCTAGGTCGCATGGCTCCCTAGCCTGGGCTCCTCCATTGGGTCCCGGGACCCCTCCCACCCAGCCACCCAGCTTCATGCTGGCGCTGGCAGCCTTTCCACCCACCGGGCCCTAGTTTGGCCCTGTTTGGGTCCTGGTCCCTCCCCGGAGGATCTACTCCCCTGGATTGTAGAGGAGTGCCATGGGCTGGCCTCTGGCGCCCTGAAGGCCCCCTAAGGGAAACAGGGCCCTGTGCCTCCCCCGGGCCCCCTTGGCTGCTCGAACCCTGACACCTGGCAGTGGACGTGGGCGCCACGCTGACCTTGGCCTGCCCGATCCCCTCCCTTCCCTCCCCTGCCCTCTCTCCTTGCGTGCTGCCCCTAACCCCAGCCCGCCCTCCCACACCATGGAGCTTCAAGCTCCAGAACTGGGGCCTGGCCCCTGGGCCGGGGCCCCTGAGCGCGTGTTCGTCGTGGCGTCGCGTGGCGTCCGGTGGCGTCGGGTGGCGTCGGGTCAAACCGGGGGCCCCTTGCTTGGGCCCCCTACCGCGCGCGCTCCCCTCGGTTCCCCTTGCGCCGCCCCCCACCCCACTCTTTCCTCCTCCTCTCGCTGCCCCTTCCTCTCCTTCTCTCTTCTCCTTGCGCTGTCCCCCTGCTCCTAGGCCTAGGTCGCATTGCTCCCTAGCCTGGGCTCCTCCATTGGGTCCCGGGACCCCTCCCACCCAGCCACCCAGCTTCATGCTGGCGCTGGCAGCCTTTCCACCCACCTGGCCCTAGTTTGGCCCTGTTTGGGTCCTGGTCCCTCCCTGGAGGATCTACTCCCCGGATTGTAGAGGAGTGCCATGGGCTGGCCTCTGGCGCCCTGAAGGCCCTCTAAGGGAAACAGGGCCCTGTGCCTCGCCCGGGCCTCCTTGGCTGCTCTAACCCTGACACCTGGCAGTGGACGTGGGCGCCGCGCTGACCTTGGCCTGCCCGATCCCCTCCCTTCCCTCCCCTGCCCTCTCGCCTTGCGTGCTGCCCCTAACCCCAGCCCGACCTCCCGCAGCATGGAGCTTCAAGCTCCAGAACTGGGGCCTGGCCCCTGGGCCGGGGCCCCTGAGCGCGTGTTCGTCGTGGCGTCGCGTGGCGTCCGGTGGCGTCGGGTGGCGTCGGGTCAAACCGGGGGCCCCTTGCTTGGGCCCCCTACCGCGCGCGCTCCCCTCGGTTCCCTTTGCGCCGCCCCCACCCCACCCCACCCCACTCTTTCCTCCTCCTCTCGCCGCCCCTTCCTCTCCTTCTCTCTTCTCCTTGCGCTGTCCCCCTGCTCCTAGGCCTAGGTCGCATGGCTCCCTAGCCTGGGCTCCTCCATTGGGTCCCGGGACCCCTCCCACCCAGCCACCCAGCTTCATGCTGGCGCTGGCAGCCTTTCCACCCACCGGGCCCTAGTTTGGCCCTGTTTGGGTCCTGGTCCCTCCCCGGAGGATCTACTCCCCTGGATTGTAGAGGAGTGCCATGGGCTGGCCTCTGGCGCCCTGAAGGCCCCCTAAGGGAAACAGGGCCCTGTGCCTCGCCCGGGCCCCCGTGGCTGCTCGAACCCTGACACCTGGCAGTGGACGTGGGCGCCGCGCTGACCTTGGCCTGCCCGATCCCCTCCCTTCCCTCCCCTGCCCTCTCGCCTTGCGTGCTGCCCCTAACCCCAGCCCGCCCTCCCGCAGCATGGAGCTTCAAGCTCCAGAACTGGGGCCTGGCTCCTGGGCCGGGGCCCCTGAGCGCGTGTTCGTCGTGGCGTCGCGTGGCGTCCGGTGGCGTCGGGTGGCGTCGGGTCAAACCGGGGGCCCCTTGCTTGGGCCCCCTACCGCGCGCGCTCCCCTCGGTTCCCCTTGCGCCGCCCCCCACCCCACTCTTTCCTCCTCCTCTCGCCGCCCCTTCCTCTCCTTCTCTCTTCTCCTTGCGCTGTCCCCCTGCTCCTAGGCCTAGGTCGCATGGCTCCCTAGCCTGGGCTCCTCCATTGGGTCCCGGGACCCCTCCCACCCAGCCACCCAGCTTCATGCTGGCGCTGGCAGCCTTTCCACCCACCTGGCTCTAGTTTGGCCCTGTTTGGGTCCTGGTCCCTCCCCGGAGGATCTACTCCCCGGATTGTAGAGGAGTGCCATGGGCTGGCCTCTGGCGCCCTGAAGGCCCCCTAAGGGAAACAGGGCCCTGTGCCTCGCCCGGGCCCCCTTGGCTGCTCTAACCCTGACACCTGGCAGTGGACGTGGGCGCCGCGCTGACCTTGGCCTGCCCGATCCCCTCCCTTCCCTCCCCTGCCCTCTCGCCTTGCGTGCTGACCCTAACACCAGCCCGACCTCCCGCAGCATGGAGCTTCAAGCTCCAGAACTGGGGCCTGGCCCCTGGGCCGGGGCCCCTTAGCGCGTGTTCGTCGTGGCGTCGCGTGGCGTCCGGTGGCGTCGGGTGGCGTCGGGTCAAACCGGGGGCCCCTTGCTTTTGCCCCCTACCGCGGGCGCTCCCCTCGGTTCCCCTTGCGCCGCCCCCCACCCCACTCTTTCCTCCTCCTCTCGTCGCCCCTTCCTCTCCTTCTCTCTTCTCCTTGCGCTGTCCCCCTTCTCCTAGGCCTAGGTCGCATGGCTCCCTAGCCTGGGCTCCTCCATTGGGTCCCGGGACCCCTCCCACCCAGCCACCCAGCTTCATGCTGGCGCTGGCAGCCTTTCCACCCACCGGGCCCTAGTTTGGCCCTGTTTGGGTCCTGGTCCCTCCCCGGAGGATCTACTCCCCTGGATTGTAGAGGAGTGCCATGGGCTGGCCTCTGGCGCCCTGAAGGCCCCCTAAGGGAAACAGGGCCCTGTGCCTCGCCCGGGCCCCCTTGGCTGCTGGAACCCTGACACCTGGCAGTGGACGTGGGCGCCGCGCTGACCTTGGCCTGCCCGATCCCCTCCCTTCCCTCCCCTGCCCTCTCGCCTTGCGTGCTGCCCCTAACCCCAGCCCGACCTCCCGCAGCATGGAGCTTCAAGCTCCAGAACTGGGGCCTGGCTCCTGGGCCGGGGCCCCTGAGCGCGTGTTCGTCGTGGCGTCGCGTGGCGTCCGGTGGCGTCTGGTGGCGTCGGGTCAAACCGGGGGCCCCTTGCTTGGGCCCCCTACCGCGCGCGCTCCCCTCGGTTCCCCTTGTGCCGCCCCCCACCCCACTCTTTCCTCCTCCTCTCGCTGCCCCTTCCTCTCCTTCTCTCTTCTCCTTGCGCTGTCCCCCTGCTCCTAGGCCTAGGTCGCATGGCTCCCTAGCCTGGGCTCCTCCATTGGGTCCCGGGACCCCTCCCACCCAGCCACCCAGCTTCATGCTGGCGCTGGCAGCCTTTCCACCCACCGGGCCCTAGTTTGGCCCTGTTTGGGTCCTGGTCCCTCCCCGGAGGATCTACTCCCCTGGATTGTAGAGGAGTGCCATGGGCTGGCCTCTGGCGCCCTGAAGGCCCCCTAAGGGAAACAGGGCCCTGTGCCTCGCCCGGGCCCCCTTGGCTGCTCGAACCCTGACACCTGGCAGTGGACGTGGGCGCCGCGCTGACCTTGGCCTGCCCGATCCCCTCCCTTCCCTCCCCTGCCCTCTCGCCTTGCGTGCTGCCCCTAACCCCAGCCCGACCTCCCGCAGCATGGAGCTTCAAGCTCCAGAACTGGGGCCTGGCCCCTTGGGCCGGGGCCCCTGAGCGCGTGTTCGTCGTGGCGTCGCGTGGCGTCCGGTGGCGTCGGGTGGCATCGGGTCAAACCGGGGGCCCCTTGCTTGGGCCCCCTACCGCGCGCGCTCCCCTCCGTTCCCTTTGCGCCGCCCCCAACCCCACCCCACCCCACTCTTTCCTCCTCCTCTCGCCGCCCCTTCCTCTCCTTCTCTCTTCTCCTTGCACTGTCCCCCTGCTCCTAGGCCTAGGTCGCATGGCTCCCTAGCCTGGGCTCCTCCATTGGGTCCCGGGACCCCTCCCACCCAGCCACCCAGCTTCATGCTGGCGCTGGCAGCCTTTCCACCCACCGGGCCCTAGTTTGGCCCTGTTTGGGTCCTGGTCCCTCCCCGGAGGATCTACTCCCCTGGATTGTAGAGGAGTGCCATGGGCTGGCCTCTGGCGCCCTGAAGGCCCCCTAAGGGAAACAGGGCCCTGTGCCTCCCCCGGGCCCTCTTGGCTGCTCGAACCCTGACACCTGGGAGTGGACGTGGGCGCCGCGCTGACCTTGGCCTGCCCGATCCCCTCCCTTCCCTCCCCTGCCCTCTCTCCTTGCGTGCTGCCCCTAACCCCAGCCCGCCCTCCCACACCATGGAGCTTCAAGCTCCAGAACTGGGGCCTGGCCCCTGGGCCGGGGCCCCTGAGCGCGTGTTCGTCGTGGCGTCGCGTGGCGTCCGGTGGCGTCGGGTGGCGTCGGGTCAAACCGGGGGCCCCTTGCTTGGGCCCCCTACCGCGCGCGCTCCCCTCGGTTCCCTTTGCGCCGCCCCCCACCCCACACCACCCCACCCCACTCTTTCCTCCTCCTCTCGCCGCCCCTTCCTCTCCTTCTCTCTTCTCCTTGCGCTGTCCCCCTGCTCCTAGGCCTAGGTCGCATGGCTCCCTAGCCTGGGCTCCTCCATTGGGTCCCGGGACCCCTCCCACCCAGCCACCCAGCTTCATGCTGGCGCTGGCAGCCTTTCCACCCACCGGGCCCTAGTTTGGCCCTGTTTGGGTCCTGGTCCCTCCCCGGAGGATCTACTCCCCTGGATTGTAGAGGAGTGCCATGGGCTGGCCTCTGGCGCCCTGAAGGCCCCTAAGGGAAACAGGGCCCTGTGCCTCGCCCGGGCCCCCTTGGCTGCTCGAACCCTGACACCTGGCAGTGGACGTGGGCGCCGCGCTGACCTTGGCCTGCCCGATCCCCTCCCTTCCCTCCCCTGCCCTCTCTCCTTGCGAGCTGCCCCTAACCCCAGCCCGCCCTCCCACACCATGGAGCTTCAAGCTCCAGAACTGGGGCCTGGCTCCTGGGCTGGGGCCCCTGAGCGTGTGTTTGTCGTGGCGTCGCGTGGCGTCCGGTGGCGTCGGGTGGCGTCGGGTCAAACCGGGGGCCCCTTGCTTGGGCCCCCTACCGCGCGCGCTCCCCTCGGTTCCCCTTGCGCCGCCCCCCACCCCACTCTTTCCTCCTCCTCTCGCCGCCCCTTCCTCTCCTTCTCTCTTCTCCTTGCGCTGTCCCCCTGCTCCTAGGCCTAAGTCGCATGGCTCCCTAGCCTGGGCTCCTCCATTGGGTCCCGGGACCCCTCCCACCCAGCCACCCAGCTTCATGCTGGCGCTGGCAGCCTTTCCACCCACCGGGCCCTAGTTTGGCCCTGTTTGGGTCCTGGTCCCTCCCCGGAGGATCTACTCCCCTGGATTGTAGAGGAGTGCCATGGGCTGGCCTCTGGCGCCCTGAAGGCCCCCTAAGGGAAACAGGGCCCTGTGCCTCGCCCGGGCCCCCGTGGCTGCTCGAACCCTGACACCTGGCAGTGGACGTGGGCGCCGCGCTGACCTTGGCCTGCCCGATCCCCTCCCTTCCCTCCCCTGCCCTCTCGCCTTGCGTGCTGCCCCTAACCCCAGCCCGCCCTCCCGCAGCATGGAGCTTCAAGCTCCAGAACTGGGGCCTGGCTCCTGGGCCGGGGCCCCTGAGCGCGTGTTCGTCGTGGCGTCGCGTGGCATCCGGTGGCGTCGGGTGGCGTCGGGTCAAACCGGGGGCCCCTTGCTTGGGCCCCCTACCGCGCGCGCTCCCCTCGGTTCCCCTTGCGCCGCCCCCCACCCCACTCTTTCCTCCTCCTCTCGCCGCCCCTTCCTCTCCTTCTCTCTTCTCCTTGCGCTGTCCCCCTGCTCCTAGGCCTAGGTCGCATGGCTCCCTAGCCTGGGCTCCTCCATTGGGTCCCGGGACCCCTCCCACCCAGCCACCCAGCTTCATGCTGGCGCTGGCAGCCTTTCCACCCACCTGGCCCTAGTTTGGCCCTGTTTGGGTCCTGGTCCCTCCCCGGAGGATCTACTCCCCGGATTGTAGAGGAGTGCCATGGGCTGGCCTCTGGCGCCCTGAAGGCCCCCTAAGGGAAACAGGGCCCTGTGCCTCGCCCGGGCCCCCTTGGCTGCTCTAACCCTGACACCTGGCAGTGGACGTGGGCGCCGCGCTGACCTTGGCCTGCCCGATCCCCTCCCTTCCCTCCCCTGCCCTCTCGCCTTGCGTGCTGCCCCTAACCCCAGCCCGACCTCCCGCAGCATGGAGCTTCAAGCTCCAGAACTGGGGCCTGGCCCCTGGGCCGGGGCCCCTGAGCGCGTGTTCGTCGTGGCGTCGCGTGGCGTCCGGTGGCGTCGGGTGGCGTCGGGTCAAACCGGGGGCCCCTTGCTTGGGCCCCCTACCGCGGGCGCTCCCCTCGGTTCCCCTTGCGCCGCCCCCCACCCCACTCTTTCCTCCTCCTCTCGTCGCCCCTTCCTCTCCTTCTCTCTTCTCCTTGCGCTGTCCCCCTTCTCCTAGGCCTAGGTCGCATGGCTCCCTAGCCTGGGCTCCTCCATTGGGTCCCGGGACCCCTCCCACCCAGCCACCCAGCTTCATGCTGGCGCTGGCAGCCTTTCCACCCACCGGGCCCTAGTTTGGCCCTGTTTGGGTCCTGGTCCCTCCCCGGAGGATCTACTCCCCTGGATTGTAGAGGAGTGCCATGGGCTGGCCTCTGGCGCCCTGAAGGCCCCCTAAGGGAAACAGGGCCCTGTGCCTCGCCCGGGCCCCCTTGGCTGCTGGAACCCTGACACCTGGCAGTGGACGTGGGCGCCGCGCTGACCTTGGCCTGCCCGATCCCCTCCCTTCCCTCCCCTGCCCTCTCGCCTTGCGTGCTGCCCCTAACCCCAGCCCGACCTCCCGCAGCATGGAGCTTCAAGCTCCAGAACTGGGGCCTGGCTCCTGGGCCGGGGCCCCTGAGCGCGTGTTCGTCGTGGCGTCGCGTGGCGTCCGGTGGCGTCTGGTGGCGTCGGGTCAAACCGGGGGCCCCTTGCTTGGGCCCCCTACCGCGCGCGCTCCCCTCGGTTCCCCTTGCGCCGCCCCCCACCCCACTCTTTCCTCCTCCTCTCGCCGCCCCTTCCTCTCCTTCTCTCTTCTCCTTGCGCTGTCCCCCTGCTCCTAGGCCTAGGTCGCATGGCTCCCTAGCCTGGGCTCCTCCATTGGGTCCCGGGACCCCTCCCACCCAGCCACCCAGCTTCATGCTGGCGCTGGCAGCCTTTCCACCCACCGGGCCCTAGTTTGGCCCTGTTTGGGTCCTGGTCCCTCCCCGGAGGATATACTCCCCTGGATTGTAGAGGAGTGCCATGGGCTGGCCTCTGGCGCCCTGAAGGCCCCCTAAGGGAAACAGGGCCCTGTGCCTCCCCCGGGCCCTCTTGGCTGCTCGAACCCTGACACCTGGCAGTGGACGTGGGCGCCGCGCTGACCTTGGCCTGCCCGATCCCCTCCCTTCCCTCCCCTGCCCTCTCTCCTTGCGTGCTGCCCCTAACCCCAGCCCGCCCTCCCACACCATGGAGCTTCAAGCTCCAGAACTGGGGCCTGGCCCCTGGGCCGGGGCCCCTGAGCGCGTGTTCGTCGTGGCGTCGCGTGGCGTCCGGTGGCGTCGGGTGGCGTCGGGTCAAACCGGGGGCCCCTTGCTTGGGCCCCCTACCGCGCGCGCTCCCCTCGGTTCCCTTTGCGCCGCCCCCCACCCCACCCCACCCCACCCCACTCTTTCCTCCTCCTCTCGCCGCCCCTTCCTCTCCTTCTCTCTTCTCCTTGCGCTGTCCCCCTGCTCCTAGGCCTAGGTCGCATGGCTCCCTAGCCTGGGCTCCTCCATTGGGTCCCGGGACCCCTCCCACCCAGCCACCCAGCTTCATGCTGGCGCTGGCAGCCTTTCCACCCACCGGGCCCTAGTTTGGCCCTGTTTGGGTCCTGGTCCCTCCCCGGAGGATCTACTCCCCTGGATTGTAGAGGAGTGCCATGGGCTGGCCTCTGGCGCCCTGAAGGCCCCCTAAGGGAAACAGGGCCCTGTGCCTCGCCCGGGCCCCCTTGGCTGCTCGAACCCTGACACCTGGCAGTGGACGTGGGCGCCGCGCTGACCTTGGCCTGCCCGATCCCCTCCCTTCCCTCCCCTGCCCTCTCTCCTTGCGAGCTGCCCCTAACCCCAGCCCGCCCTCCCACACCATGGAGCTTCAAGCTCCAGAACTGGGGCCTGGCACCTGGGCCGGGGCCCCTGAGCGCGTGTTCGTCGTGGCGTCGCGTGGCGTCCGGTGGCGTCGGGTGGCGTCGTGTCAAACCGGGGGCCCCTTGCTTGGGCCCCCTACCGCGCGCGCTCCCCTCGGTTCCCCTTGCGCCGCCCCCCACCCCACTCCACCCCACTCTTTCCTCCTCCTCTCGCCGCCCCTTCCTCTCCTTCTCTCTTCTCCTTGCGCTGTCCCCCTGCTCCTAGGCCTAGGTCGCATGGCTCCCTAGCCTGGGCTCCTCCATTGGGTCCCGGGACCCCTCCCACCCAGCCACCCAGCTTCATGCTGGCGCTGGCAGCCTTTCCACCCACCGGGCCCTAGTTTGGCCCTGTTTGGGTCCTGGTCCCTCCCCGGAGGATCTACTCCCCTGGATTGTAGAGGAGTGCCATGGGCTGGCCTCTGGCGCCCTGAAGGCCCCCTAAGGGAAACAGGGCCCTGTGCCTCGCCCGGGCCCCCTTGGCTGCTCGAACCCTGACACCTGGCAGTGGACGTGGGCGCCGCGCTGACCTTGGCCTGCCCGATCCCCTCCCTTCCCTCCCCTGCCCTCTCGCCTTGCGTGCTGCCCCTAACCCCAGCCCGCCCTCCCGCACCATGGAGCTTCAAGCTCCAGAACTGGGGCCTGGCTCCTGGGCCGGGGCCCCTGAGCGCGTGTTCGTCGTGGCGTCGCGTGGCGTCCGGTGGCGTCGGGTGGCGTCGGATCAAACCGGGGGCCCCTTGCTTGGGCCCCCTACCGCGCGCGCTCCCCTCGGTTCCCCTTGCGCCGCCCCCCACCCCACTCTTTCCTCCTCCTCTCGCCGCCCCTTCCTCTCCTTCTCTCTTCTCCTTGCGCTGTCCCCCTGCTCCTAGGCCTAGGTCGCATGGCTCCCTAGCCTGGGCTCCTCCATTGGGTCCCGGGACCCCTCCCACCCAGCCACCCAGCTTCATGCTGGCGCTGGCAGCCTTTCCACCCACCAGGCCCTAGTTTGGCCCTGTTTGGGTCCTGGTCCCTCCTCGGAGGATCTCCTCCCCTGTATTGTAGAGGAGTGCCATGGGCTGGCCTCTGGCGCCCTGAAGGCCCACTAAGGGAAACAGGGCCCTGTGCCTCCCCCGGGCCCCCTTGGCTGCTCGAACCCTGACACCTGGCAGTGGACGTGGGCGCCGCGCTGACCTTGGCCTGCCCGATCCCCTCCCTTCCCTCCCCTGCCCTCTCGCCTTGCGTGCTGCCCCTAACCCCAGCTCGCCCTCCCACACCATGGAGCTTCAAGCTCCAGAACTGGGGCCTGGCCCCTGGGCCGGGGCCCCTGAGCGCGTGTTCGTCGTGGAGTCGCGTGGCGTCCGGTGGCGTCGGGTGACGTCGGGTCAAACCGGGGGCCCCTTGCTGGGCCCCCTACCGCGCGCGCTCCCCCTCGGTTCCCCTTGCGCCGCCCCCCACCCCACTCTTTCCTCCTCCTCTCGCCGCCCCTTCCTCTCCTTCTCTCTTCTCCTTGCGCTGTCCCCCTGCTCCTAGGCCTAGGTCGCATGGCTCCCTAGCCTGGGCTCCTCCATTGGGTCCCGGGACCCCTCCCACCCAGCCACCCAGCTTCATGCTGGCGCTGGCAGCCTTTCCACCCACCTGGCCCTAGTTTGGCCCTGTTTGGGTCCTGGTCCCTCCCCGGAGGATCTACTCCCCGGATTGTAGAGGAGTGCCATGGGCTGGCCTCTGGCGCCCTGAAGGCCCCCTAAGGGAAACAGGGCCCTGTGCCTCGCCCGGGCCTTCTTGGCTGCTCTAACCCTGACACCTGGCAGTGGACGTGGGCGCCGCGCTGACCTTGGCCTGCCCGATCCCCTCCCTTCCCTCCCCTGCCCTCTCGCCTTGCGTGCTGCCCCTAACCCCAGCCCGACCTCCCGCAGCATGGAGCTTCAAGCTCCAGAACTGGGGCCTGGCTCCTGGGCCGGGGCCCCTGAGCACGTGTTCGTCATGGCGTCGCGTGGCGTCCGGTGGCGTCTGGTGGCGTCGGGTCAAACCGGGGGCCCCTTGCTTGGGCCCCCTACCGCGCGCGCTCCCCTCGGTTCCCCTTGCGCCGCCCCCCACCCCACTCTTTCCTCCTCCTCTCGCCGCCCCTTCCTCTCCTTCTCTCTTCTCCTTGCGCTGTCCCCCTGCTCCTAGGCCTAGGTCGCATGGCTCCCTAGCCTGGGCTCCTCCATTGGGTCCCGGGACCCCTCCCACCCAGCCACCCAGCTTCATGCTGGCGCTGGCAGCCTTTCCACCCACCGGGCCCTAGTTTGGCCCTGTTTGGGTCCTGGTCCCTCCCCGGAGGATCTACTCCCCTGGATTGTAGAGGAGTGCCATGGGCTGGCCTCTGGCGCCCTGAAGGCCCCCTAAGGGAAACAGGGCCCTGTGCCTCGCCCGGGCCCCCTTGGCTGCTCTAACCCTGACACCTGGCAGTGGACGTGGGCGCCGCGCTGACCTTGGCCTGCCCGATCCCCTCCCTTCCCGCCCCTGCCCTCTCGCCTTGCGTGCTGCCCCTAACCCCAGCCCGACCTCCCGCAGCATGGAGCTTCAAGCTCCAGAACTGGGGCCTGGCCCCTGGGCCGGGGCCCCTGAGCGCGTGTTCGTCGTGGCGTCGCGTGGCGTCCGGTGGCGTCGGGTGGCATCGGGTCAAACCGGGGGCCCCTTGCTTGGGCCCCCTACCTCGCGCGCTCCCCTCCGTTCCCTTTGCGCCGCCCCCAACCCCACCCCACCCCACGCTTTCCTCTTCCTCTCGCCGCCCCTTCCTCTCCTTCTCTCTTCTCCTTGCGCTGTCCCCCTGCTCCTAGGCCTAGGTCGCATGGCTCCCTAGCCTGGGCTCCTCCATTGGGTCCCGGGACCCCTCCCACCCAGCCACCCAGCTTCATGCTGGCGCTGGCAGCCTTTCCACCCACCGGGCCCTAGTTTGGCCCTGTTTGGGTCCTGGTCCCTCCCCGGAGGATCTACTCCCCTGGATTGTAGAGGAGTGCCATGGGCTGGCCTCTGGCGCCCTGAAGGCCCCCTAAGGGAAACAGGGCCCTGTGCCTCCCCCGGGCCCTCCTAGCTGCTCGAACCCTGACACCTGGCAGTGGACGTGGGCGCCGCGCTGACCTTGGCCTGCCCGATCCCCTCCCTTCCCTCCCCTGCCCTCTCTCCTTGCGTGCTGCCACTAACCCCAGCCCGCCCTCCCACACCATGGAGCTTCAAGCTCCAGAACTGGGGCCTGGCCCCTGGGCCGGGGCCCCTGAGCGCGTGTTCGTCGTGGCGTCGCGTGGCGTCCGGTGGCGTCGGGTGGCGTCGGGTCAAACCGGGGGCCCCTTGCTTGGGCCCCCTACCGCGCGCGCTCCCCTCGGTTCCCTTTGCGCCGCCCCCCACCCCACCCCACCCCACCCCACTCTTTCCTCCTCCTCTCGCCGCCCCTTCCTCTCCTTCTCTCTTCTCCTTGTGCTGTCCCCCTGCTCCTAGGC
Organism: Callospermophilus lateralis; assembly: GCF_048772815.1. Lineage (NCBI taxonomy): Eukaryota > Metazoa > Chordata > Mammalia > Rodentia > Sciuridae > Callospermophilus > Callospermophilus lateralis. The sequence continues at coordinate 21,326 of NW_027511708.1, forward strand.
CTGCATGGCTCCCTAGCCTGGGCTCCTCCATTGGGTCCCGGGACCCCTCCCACCCAGCCACCCAGCTTCATGCTGGCGCTGGCAGCCTTTCCACCCACCGGGCCCTAGTTTGGCCCTGTTTGGGTCCTGGTCCCTCCCCGGAGGATCTACTCCCCTGGATTGTAGAGGAGTGCCATGGGCTGGCCTCTGGCGCCCTGAAGGCCCCCTAAGGGAAACAGGGCCCTGTGCCTCCCCCGGGCCCTCTTGGCTGCTCGAACCCTGACACCTGGCAGTGGACGTGGGCGCCGCGCTGACCTTGGCCTGCCCGATCCCCTCCCTTCCCTCCCCTGCCCTCTCTCCTTGCGTGCTGCCCCTAACCCCAGCCCGCCCTCCCACACCATGGAGCTTCAAGCTCCAGAACTGGGGCCTGGCCCCTGGGCCGGGGCCCCTGAGCGCGTGTTCGGCGTGGCGACGCGTGGCGTCCGGTGGCGTCGGGTGGCGTCGGGTCAAACCGGGGGCCCCTTGCTTGGGCCCCCTACCGCGCGCGCTCCCCTCGGTTCCCTTTGCGCCGCCCCCCACCCCACCCCACCCCACCCCACTCTTTCCTCCTCCTCTCGCCGCCCCTTCCTCTCCTTCTCTCTTCTCCTTGCGCTGTCCCCCTGCTCCTAGGCCTAGGTCGCATGGCTCCCTAGCCTGGGCTCCTCCACTGGGTCCCGGGACCCCTCCCACCCAGCCACCCAGCTTCATGCTGGCGCTGGCAGCCTTTCCACCCACCGGGCCCTAGTTTGGCCCTGTTTGGGTCCTGGTCCCTCCCCGGAGGATCTACTCCCCTGGATTGTAGAGGAGTGCCATGGGCTGGCCTCTGGCGCCCTGAAGGCCCCCTAAGGGAAACAGGGCCCTGTGCCTCCCCCGGG
>NW_027511709.1:0-22201 GCF_048772815.1 Callospermophilus lateralis
CTTCAAGTAGTCCTAAGCACAGACTGTGGAAAAGCATTTTCATTGAGAGGGTTTGCCAAGCTTCTAAGAAACAACGAGTTTCCAAAATACCAGCAAATATTTTTTCACCCAATCTTGATAATACTGGCTGGTAATGATCAGTACAAAAATCCTACTTGTCTCACCAAATTTTCTTCTTCTAGGTTGAAGCGTTCATCTACAGTAGCAGTTTTTATATTTAGGTTTCCCTCCGTTCTCTCCTATATAGATAGATGAATTTGGAACTATAAATCCATCATGGTTTGTAGTAGCTCTCTGAAACCTGACAAAATAAAGGAGTTCTTAGTTTTGTCTCTATGGTTTGTTTCCTCTTCAAGTAGCCATAGGCACAGACTGTGGAAAAGCACTTTCATTGAAAGGGGTTGCCAAGCTTCCAAAAAATTACGAGTTTCGAAAATACCAGCAAATATTTTTTGACCCAATCTTGATGATACTTGGTGTTAATGATCAGGACACAAATCCCACTTGGCTCACCAAATTTTGTTCTTCTAGGTTGAAGCGTTCGTCTACAGTAGCAGTTTTTATATTTAGGTTTCACTCTGTTCTCTCCTATATAGATAGATGAATTTGGAACTCTAAATCCAATATTTTTTGTAGTAGCTCTTTGAAAATTGACAAAATAAAGGAGTTCTCAGTTTTTTCTGTAAGGTTTGTTTCCTCTTTAAGTAGCCCTAAGCAGAGACAGTTTAAAAGCACTTTCATTGAAAGGGGTTGCAAGCTTCCAAGAAATTACGAGTTTCCGAAATACCAGCAAATATTTTTTCACCCAATCTTCATGATACTTGGTGGTAATGATCAGTACACAAATAACACTTGGCTCAACAAGTTTTGTTCTTCTAGGTTTAAGCGTTCATCTACAGTAGCAGTTTTTATTTTTAGGTGTCTCTCTGTTCTATCCTATATAGATAGATGAATTTGGAACTCTAAATCCAACATAGTTTGTAGTAGCTCTTTGAAACTTGACAAAATAAAGGAGTTCTCAGATTTGTCTCTATGGTTTGTTTCCTCTTCAAGTAGCCCAAGGCACAGACTGTGGAAAAGCACTTTCATTGAGACGGTTTGCCAAGCTTCTAAGAAACGAGTTTCCAAAATACCAGAAAATATTTTTCACACAATCTTGATGATACTTGGTGGTAATGATCAGTACACAAACCCCACTTGGCTCACCAAATTTTGTTCTTCTAGGTTGAAGCGTGGGTTTACAGTAGCAGTTTTTATTTTTAGGTGTCACTCTGTTCTATCCTATATAGATAGATGAATTTGGAACTCTAAATCCAACATGGTTTGTAGTAGCTCCTTGAAACTTGACAAAATAAAGGAGTTCTCAGTTTTGTCTCTATGGTTTGTTTCCTCTTAAAGTAGCCCTAGGCACAGACTGTGGAAAAGCACTTTCATTGAGAGGGGTTGCCAAGGTTCAAAGAAATAACGAGTTTCCGAAATACCAGCAAATATTTTTTCACCCAAACTTGATGATACTTGGTCTTAATGATCAGGACACAAATCACACTTGGCTCACCAAGTTTTGTTCTTCTAGTTTGAAGCGTTCGTCTACAGTAGCAGTTTTTATATTTAGGTTTCCCTCTGTTCTCTCCTATATAGATAGATGAATTTGGATCTCTAAATCCAACATTTTTTGTAGTAGCTCTTTGAAAATTGACAAAAAAAGTAGTTCTCAGTTTTTTCTCTATGATTTGTTTCCTCTTTAAGTAGCCCTAAGCAAAGACTGTGGAAACGCACTTTCATTGAAAGGGGTTGCAAAGCTTCCAAGAAATTACGAGTTTCCGAAATACCAGCAAATATTTTTTCACCCATCTTCATGATCCTTGGTGGTAATGATCAGTACACAAATAACACTTGGCTCACCAAATTTTGTTCTTCTAGGTTGAAGCGTTCGTCTACAGTAGCAGTTTTTATTTTTAGGTTTCACTCTGTTCTCCTATATATAGATAGATGAATTTGGAACTCTAAATCCAACATGGTTTGTAGTAGCTCTTTGAAACTTGACAAAATAAAGGAGTTCTCAGTTTTGTCTCTATGGTTTATTTCCTCTTCAAGTAGCTCTAGGCAGAGACTGTGGAAAAGCACTTTCATTGAAAGGGGTTGCCAAGCTTCCAAGAAGTTACGATTTTTCGAAATACCAGCAAATATTTTTTCACCCAATCTTGATGATACGTGGTGGTGATGACAAGTACACAAATCCCACTTGGCTCACCAAATTTTGCTCTTCTAGGTTGAAGCGTTCGTTTACAGTAGCAGTTTTTATTTCTAGGTGTCAATCTGTTCTATCCTATATAGATAGATGAATTTGGAACTCTAAATCCAACATAGTTTGTAGTAGCTCTTTGAAACTTGACAAAATAAAGGAGTTCTCAGTTTTTTCTCTATGGTTTGTTTCCTCTTCAAGTAGCCCTAAGCAGAGACTGTAAAAAAGCACTTTCATTGAAAGGGGTTGCCAAGCTTCCAAGAAATTACGAGTTTCCAAAATACGAGCAAATATTTTTTCACCCAAACTTGATGATACGTGGTGGTAATGACAAGTACACAAATCCCACTTGGCTCACCAAATTTTGTTCTTCTAGGTTGAAGCGTTCGTTTACGGTAGCAGTTTTTTTTTTTTTTTTAGGTTTCACTCTGTTCTCATATATATAGATAGATGAATTTGGAACTCTAAATCCAACATGGTTTGTAGTAGCTTTTTGAAACTTGACAAAAAAAAAGTAGTTCTCTATTTTGTCTCTATGGTTTGTATCCTCTTCAAGTAGCCCTACGCAGAGACTGTGGAAAAGCACTTTCATTGAAAGAGGTTGCCACCTTCCAAGAAATTACGAGTTTGCAAAATACCAGCACATATTTTTTCACCCAATCTTGATGATGCGTGGTGGTAATGACAAGTACACAAATCCCACTTGGCTCACCAAATTTTGTTGTTCTAGGTTGAATCGTTCGTTTACAGTAGCAGTTTTTATATTTAGGTGTCACTCTGTTCTATCCTATATAGATAGATGAATTTGGAACTCTAAATCCAACATGGTTTGTAGTTGCTCTTTGAAACTTGACAAAGAGAAGGAGTTCTCAGTTTTATCTCTATGGTTTGTTTACTCTTCAAGTAACCCTAAGTACAGGCTGTGGAAAAGCACTTTCATTGAGAGGGGTTACCAAGCTTCTAAGAAATAACGAGTTTCCGAAATACCAGCAAATATTTTTTCACCCAATCTTGATGATACTGAGTGGTAATGATCAGTAAACAAATCTCACATGGCTCACCAAATTTTCTTCTTCTAGTTTGAAGCGTTCGTTTGCAGTATCAGTTTATATTTTTAGGTTTCACTCTGTTCTCTCTTATATAGATAGATGAATTTGGAACTCTAAATCCAACATGGTTTGTAGTAGCTCTTTGAAACTTGACAAAATAAAGGAGTTCTCAGTTTTGTCTCTATGGTTTGTTTCCTCTTTAAGTAGCCCTAAGCAGAGACTGTTTAAAAGCACTTTCATTGAAAGGGGTTGCAAGCTTCCAAGAAATTACGAGTTTCGGAAATACCAGCAAATATTTTTTCACCCAATCTTCATGATACTTGGTGGTAATGATCAGTACACAAATAACACTTGGCTCAACAAGTTTTGTTCTTCTAGGTTTAAGCGTTCATCTACAGTAGCAGTTTTTATTTTTAGGTGTCTCTCTGTTCTATCCTATATAGATAGATGAATTTGGAACTCTAAATCCAACATAGTTTGTAGTAGCTCTTTGAAACTTTGCAAAATAAAGGAGTTCTCAGTTTTGTCTCTATGGTTTGTTTCCTCTTCAAGTAGCCCAAGGCACAGACTGTGGAAAAGCACTTTCATTGAGACGGTTTGCCAAGCTTCTAAGAAACGAGTTTCCAAAATACCAGAAAATATTTTTTCACACAATCTTGATGATACTTGGTGGTAATGATCAGTACACAAACCCCACTTGGCTCACCAAATTTTGTTCTTCTAGGTTGAAGCGTGGGTTTACAGTAGCAGTTTTTATTTTTAGGTGTCACTCTGTTCTATCCTATATAGATAGATGAATTTGGAACTCTCAGTTTTGTCTCTATGGTTTGTTTCCTCTTAAAGTAGCCCTAGGCACAGACTGTGGAAAAGCACTTTTATTGAGAGGGGTTGCCAAGGTTCAAAGAAATAACGAGTTTCCGAAATACCAGCAAATATTTTTTCACCCAAACTTGATGATACTTGGTCTTAATGATCAGGACACAAATCACACTTGGCTCACCAAGTTTTGTTCTTCTAGTTTGAAGCGTTCGTCTACAGTAGTCGTTTTTATATTTAGGTTTCACTCTGTTCTCTCTTATATAGATAGATGAATTAGGAACTATAAATCCAACATGATTTGTAGTAGCTCTTTGAAACTTGACAAAAAAAATGCAGTTCTCAGTTTTGTCTCCATGGTTTGTTTCCTCTTCAAGTATCCCTAAGCAGAGATTGTGGAAAAGCACTTTCATTGAAAGGGGTTGCCAAGCTTCCAAGAAATAACGAGCTTTCGAAATACCAGCAAATATTTTTTCACCCAATCTTGATGACACTTGGTGGTAATGATCGGTAGACAAATCCCACTTGGCTCACCAAATTTTGTTCTTCTAGGTTGAAGCGTTCATTTACAGTAGCAGTTTTTATTTTTAGATTTCCATCTGTTCTCTCCTATATAGATAGATGAATTTGGAACTCTAAATCCAACATGGTTTGTAGTAGCTCTTTGAAACTTGAGAAAATAAAGGAGTTCTCAGTTTTGTCTCTATGGTTTGTTTCCTCTTCAAGTAGCCCTAGGCACACACTGTGGAAAAGCACTTTAATTGAGAGGGGTTGTCAAGCTTCCAAGAAATTACGAGTTTCTGAAATACCAGCAAATATTTTTTCCACCAATCTGGATGATACGTGGTGGTAATGACAAGTACACAAATCTCACTTGGATTACCAAATTTTGTTCTAGGTTGAAGCATTCGTTTACAGTAGCAGTTTATATTATTAGGTTTTACTCTGTTCTCTCCTATATAGATAGGTGAATTTGGAACACTAAATCCAACATAGTTTGTAGTAGCTCTTTCAAACTTGGTAAAATAAAGTACTTCTGAGTTTTGTCTCTATGGTTTGTTTCCTCTCCAAGTAGCCCTAGGCACAGACTGTGGAAAAGCACTTTCATTGAGAGGGGTTGCCAAGCTTCTAAGAAATAACGAGTTTCCGAAATACCAGCAAATATTTTTTTACCCAATCTTGATGATACTTGGTCTTAATGATCAGGACACAAATCCCACTTGGCTCACCAAATTCTGTTCTTCTAGGTTGAAGCGTTCGTCTACAGTAGCAGTTTTTATATTTAGGTTTCCCTCTGTTCTATCCTATATAGATAGATGAATTTGGAACTCTAAATCCAACATGGTTTCTAGTAGCTCTTTGAAACTTGACAAAAAAAATGTAGTTCTCAGTTTTGTCTCTATGGTTTGTTTTTTCTTAATGTAGCCCTAAGCAGAGACTGTGGAAAAGCACTTTCATTAAAAGGGGTTGCCATACTTCCAAGAAATTACGAGTTTCCGAAATACCAGCAAATATTTTTTCACCCAATCTTGATGATACGTGCCGGTAATGAAGAGTACACAAATTTCACTTGGCTCACCAAATTTTGTTCTTGTAGGTTGAAGCGTTCGTTTACAGTTGCTGTTTTTATTTTTAGGTTTCACTCTGTTATCTCCTATATAGATAGATGAATTTGGAACTCTAAATCCAACAAGGTTTGTAGTAGCTCTTTGAAACTTGACAAAATAAAGGAGTTCTCAGTTTTGTCTCTATGGTTTGTTTCCTCTTCAAGTAGCCCTTAGCACAGACTGTGGAAAAGCACTTCCATTGAGAGGGGTTGCCAAGCTTCTAAGAAATAAAGAGTTTCCGAAATACCAGCAAATATTTTTCCACCCAATCTTGATTATACTTGTTGGTAATGATCAGTACACAAATCCCACTTGGCTCACCATTTTTGTTCTTCTAGGTTTAAGCGTTCGTCTACAGTAGCAGTTTTTATATTTCGGTTTCACTCTGTTCTATCCTATATAGATAGATGAATTTGGAACTCTAAATCCTACATAGTTTGTAGTAGCTCTTTGAAACTTTGCAAAATAAAGGAGTTCTCAGTTTTGTCTCTATGGTTTGTTTCCTCTTCAAGTAGCCCAAGGCACAGACTGTGGAAAAGCACTTTCATTGAGACGGTTTGCCAAGCTTCTAAGAAACGAGTTTCCAAAATACCAGAAAATATTTTTTCACACAATCTTGATGATACTTGGTGGTAATGATCAGTACACAAACCCCACTTGGCTCACCAAATTTTGTTCTTCTAGGTTGAACCGTGGGTTTACAGTAGCAGTTTTTATTTTTAGGTGTCACTCTGTTCTATCCTATATAGATAGATGAATTTGGAACTCTAAATCCAACATGGTTTGTAGTAGCTCCTTGAAACTTGACAAAATAAAGGAGTTCTCAGTTTTGTCTCTATGGTTTGTTTCCTCTTAAAGTAGCCCTAGGCACAGACTGTGGAAAAGCACTTTTATTGAGAGGGGTTGCCAAGGTTCAAAGAAATAACGAGTTTCCGAAATACCAGCAAATATTTTTTCACCCAAACTTGATGATACTTGGTCTTAATGATCAGGACACAAATCACACTTGGCTCACCAAGTTTTGTTCTTCTAGTTTGAAGCGTTCGTCTACAGTAGCAGTTTTTATATTTAGGTTTCCCTCTGTTCTCTCCTATATACATAGATGAATTTGGATCTCTAAATCCAACATTTTTTGTAGTAGCTCTTTGAAAATTGACAAAACAAGTAGTTCTCAGTTTTTTCTCTATGATTTGTTTCCTCTTTAAGTAGCCCTAAGCAAAAACTGTGGAAACGCACTTTCATTGAAAGGGGTTGCAAAGCTTCCAAGAAATTACGAGTTTCCGAAATACCAGCAAATATTTTTCACCCATCTTCATGATCCTTGGTGGTAATGATCAGTACACAAATAACACTTGGCTCACCAAATTTTGTTCTTCTAGGTTTAAGCGTTCGTCTACAGTAGCAGTTTTTATTTTTAGGTTTCACTCTGTTCTCATATATATAGATAGATGAATTTGGAACTCTAAATCCAACATGGTTTGTAGTAGCTCTTTGAAACTTGACAAAATAAAGGAGTTCTCAGTTTTGTCTCTATGGTTTATTTCCTCTTCAAGTAGCCCCAGGCAGAGACTGTGGAAAAGCACTTTCATTGAAAGGGGTTGCCAAGCTTCCAAGAAGTTACGATTTTTCGAAATACCAGCAAATATTTTTTCACCCAATCTTGATGATACGTGGTGGTGATGACAAGTACACAAATCCCACTTGGCTCACCAAATTTTGCTCTTCTAGGTTGAAGCGTTCGTTTACAGTAGCAGTTTTTATTTCTAGGTGTCATTCTGTTCTATCCTATATAGATAGATGAATTTGGAACTCTAAATCCAACATAGTTTGTAGTAGCTCTTTGAAACTTGACAAAATAAAGGAGTTCTCAGTTTTTTCTCTATGGTTTGTTTCCTCTTCAAGTAGCCCTAAGCAGAGACTGTAAAAAAGCACTTTCATTGAAAGGGGTTGCCAAGCTTCCAAGAAATTACGAGTTTCCAAAATACGAGCAAATATTTTTTCACCCAAACTTGATGATACGTGGTGGTAATGACAAGTACACAAATCCCACTTGGCTCACCAAATTTTGTTCTTCTAGGTTGAAGCGTTCGTTTACGGTAGCAGTTTTTTTTTTTTTTTTTAGGTTTCACTCTGTTCTCATATATATAGATAGATGAATTTGGAACTCTAAATCCAACATGGTTTGTAGTAGCTTTTTGAAACTTGACAAAAAAAAGTAGTTCTCTATTTTGTCTCTATGGTTTGTATCCTCTTCAAGTAGCCCTACGCAGAGACTGTGGAAAAGCACTTTCATTGAAAGAGGTTGCCACCTTCCAAGAAATTACGAGTTTGCAAAATACCAGCACATATTTTTTCACCCAATCTTGATGATGCGTGGTGGTAATGACAAGTACACAAATCCCACTTGGCTCACCAAATTTTGTTGTTCTAGGTTGAATCGTTCGTTTACAGTAGCAGTTTTTATATTTAGGTGTCACTCTGTTCTATCCTATATAGATAGATGAATTTGGAACTCTAAATCCAACATGGTTTGTAGTTGCTCTTTGAAACTTGACAAAGAGAAGGAGTTCTCAGTTTTATCTCTATGGTTTGTTTACTCTTCAAGTAACCCTAAGTACAGGCTGTGGAAAAGCACTTTCATTGAGAGGGGTTACCAAGCTTCTAAGAAATAACGAGTTTCCGAAATACCAGCAAATATTTTTTCACCCTATCTTGATGATACTGAGTGGTAATGATCAGTAAACAAATCTCACATGGCTCACCAAATTTTCTTCTTCTAGGTTGAAGCGTTCGTTTACAGTAGCAGTTTATATTTTTAGGTTTCACTCTGTTCTCTCTTATATAGATAGATGAATTTGGAACTCTAAATCCAACATGGTTTGTAGTAGCTCTTTGAAACTTGACAAAATAAAGGAGTTCTCAGTTTTGTCTCTATGGTTTGTTTCCTCTTTAAGTAGCCCTAAGCAGAGACTGTTTAAAAGCACTTTCATTGAAAGGGGTTGCAAGCTTCCAAGAAATTACGAGTTTCGGAAATACCAGCAAATATTTTTTCACCCAATCTTCATGATACTTGGTGGTAATGATCAGTACACAAATAACACTTGGCTCAACAAGTTTTGTTCTTCTAGGTTTAAGCGTTCATCTACAGTAGCAGTTTTTATTTTTAGGTGTCTCTCTGTTCTATCCTATATAGATAGATGAATTTGGAACTCTAAATCCAACATAGTTTGTAGTAGCTCTTTGAAACTTTGCAAAATAAAGGAGTTCTCAGTTTTGTCTCTATGGTTTGTTTCCTCTTCAAGTAGCCCAAGGCACAGACTGTGGAAAAGCACTTTCATTGAGACGGTTTGCCAAGCTTCTAAGAAACGAGTTTCCAAAATACCAGAAAATATTTTTTCACACAATCTTGATGATACTTGGTGGTAATGATCAGTACACAAACCCCACTTGGCTCACCAAATTTTGTTCTTCTAGGTTGAAGCGTGGGTTTACAGTAGCAGTTTTTATTTTTAGGTGTCACTCTGTTCTATCCTATATAGATAGATGAATTTGGAACTCTCAGTTTTGTCTCTATGGTTTGTTTCCTCTTAAAGTAGCCCTAGGCACAGACTGTGGAAAAGCACTTTTATTGAGAGGGGTTGCCAAGGTTCAAAGAAATAACGAGTTTCCGAAATACCAGCAAATATTTTTTCACCCAAACTTGATGATACTTGGTCTTAATGATCAGGACACAAATCACACTTGGCTCACCAAGTTTTGTTCTTCTAGTTTGAAGCGTTCGTCTACAGTAGTCGTTTTTATATTTAGGTTTCACTCTGTTCTCTCTTATATAGATAGATGAATTAGGAACTATAAATCCAACATGATTTGTAGTAGCTCTTTGAAACTTGACAAAAAAAATGCAGTTCTCAGTTTTGTCTCCATGGTTTGTTTCCTCTTCAAGTATCCCTAAGCAGAGATTGTGGAAAAGCACTTTCATTGAAAGGGGTTGCCAAGCTTCCAAGAAATAACGAGCTTTCGAAATACCAGCAAATATTTTTTCACCCAATCTTGATGACACTTGGTGGTAATGATCGGTAGACAAATCCCACTTGGCTCACCAAATTTTGTTCTTCTAGGTTGAAGCGTTCATTTACAGTAGCAGTTTTTATTTTTAGATTTCCATCTGTTCTCTCCTATATAGATAGATGAATTTGGAACTCTAAATCCAACATGGTTTGTAGTAGCTCTTTGAAACTTGAGAAAATAAAGGAGTTCTCAGTTTTGTCTCTATGGTTTGTTTCCTCTTCAAGTAGCCCTAGGCACACACTGTGGAAAAGCACTTTAATTGAGAGGGGTTGTCAAGCTTCCAAGAAATTACGAGTTTCTGAAATACCAGCAAATATTTTTTCAACCAATCTGGATGATACGTGGTGGTAATGACAAGTACACAAATCTCACTTGGATTACCAAATTTTGTTCTAGGTTGAAGCATTCGTTTACAGTAGCAGTTTATATTATTAGGTTTTACTCTGTTCTCTCCTATATAGATAGGTGAATTTGGAACACTAAATCCAACATAGTTTGTAGTAGCTCTTTCAAACTTGGTAAAATAAAGTACTTCTGAGTTTTGTCTCTATGGTTTGTTTCCTCTCCAAGTAGCCCTAGGCACAGACTGTGGAAAAGCACTTTCATTGAGAGGGGTTGCCAAGCTTCTAAGAAATAACGAGTTTCCGAAATACCAGCAAATATTTTTTTACCCAATCTTGATGATACTTGGTCTTAATGATCAGGACACAAATCCCACTTGGCTCACCAAATTCTGTTCTTCTAGGTTGAAGCGTTCGTCTACAGTAGCAGTTTTTATATTTAGGTTTCCCTCTGTTCTATCCTATATAGATAGATGAATTTGGAACTCTAAATCCAACATGGTTTCTAGTAGCTCTTTGAAACTTGACAAAAAAAATGTAGTTCTCAGTTTTGTCTCTATGGTTTGTTTTTTCTTAATGTAGCCCTAAGCAGAGACTGTGGAAAAGCACTTTCATTAAAAGGGGTTGCCATACTTCCAAGAAATTACGAGTTTCCGAAATACCAGCAAATATTTTTTCACCCAATCTTGATGATACGTGCCGGTAATGAAGAGTACACAAATTTCACTTGGCTCACCAAATTTTGTTCTTGTAGGTTGAAGCGTTCGTTTACAGTTGCTGTTTTTATTTTTAGGTTTCACTCTGTTATCTCCTATATAGATAGATGAATTTGGAACTCTAAATCCAACAAGGTTTGTAGTAGCTCTTTGAAACTTGACAAAATAAAGGAGTTCTCAGTTTTGTCTCTATGGTTTGTTTCCTCTTCAAGTAGCCCTTAGCACAGACTGTGGAAAAGCACTTCCATTGAGAGGGGTTGCCAAGCTTCTAAGAAATAAAGAGTTTCCGAAATACCAGCAAATATTTTTCCACCCAATCTTGATTATACTTGTTGGTAATGATCAGTACACAAATCCCACTTGGCTCACCATTTTTGTTCTTCTAGGTTTAAGCGTTCGTCTACAGTAGCAGTTTTTATATTTCGGTTTCACTCTGTTCTCTCCTATATAGATAGATGAATTTTGAACTCTAAATCCAACATGGTTTGTAGTAGTTCTTTGAAACTTGACAAAATAATGTCGTTCTCTGTTTTGTCTCTATGGTTTATTTCCTCTTCAAGTAGCCCTAAGCAGAGACTGTGGAAAAGCACTTTCATTGAAAGGGGTTGCCATGCTTCCAAGAAATTACGAGTTTCCGAAATACCAGCAAATATTTTTTCACCCAATCTTGATGATACTTGGTGGTAATTATCAGTACACAAATCCCACTTGGCTCCCCAAATTTTGTTCTTCTAGGTTGAAGCGTTCGTCTACAGTAGCACTTTTATATGTAGGTTTCACTCTGTTCTCTCTTATATAGATAGATAAATTTGGATCTCTAAATCCAACATGGTTTGTAGTAGCTCTTTGAAACTTGACTAAATTAACTAGTCTCAGTTTTGTCTCTTTGGTTTGTTTCCTCTCCAAGTAGCCCTAGGCACAGACTGTGGAAAAGCACTTTCATTGAAAGGGTTGCCAACCTTCCAAGAAATTACGAGTTTCCGAAATACCATCAAATATTTTTTCACCCAATCTTGATGATACGTGGTGGTAATGATCAGTACACAAATCCACTTGGCTCACCAAATTTTGATCTTCTAGTTTGAAGCGTTCGTCTACAGTAGCAGTTTTTAGATTTAGGTGTCACTCTGTTCTCTCCTATATAAATAGATGAATTTGGAACTCTAAATCCAACATGGTTTGTAGTAGCTCTTTGAAACTTGACAAAATAAAGAGTTCTCAGTTTTGTCTCTATGGTTTGTTTACTCATCAAGTAGCCCTAGGCACAGACTGTGGAAAAGCACTTTCATTGAGAGGGGTTGCCAACTTCTAAGAATAACGAGTTTCCGAAATACCAGCAAATATTTTTTCACCAAATCTTGATGATACTTGGTGGTAATGATCACTACAGAAATCCCACTTGGCTCACCAAATTGTGTTCTTTAAGGTTGAAGCGTTCGTTTACAATAGCAGTTTTTATATGTAGGTTTCACTCTGTTTTCTATTATATAGATAGATGAATTTGGAACTCTAAATCCAACATGGTTTGGAGTAGCTCTTTGAAACTTGACAAAATAAAGGAGTTCTCAGTTTTGTCTCTACGGTTTGTTTCCTCTTCAATTAGCTTTAGGCACAGACTGTTGAAAAGCACTTTCATTGAGAGGGGTTGACAAGCTGCTAAGATATATCCAGTTTCCGAAATACCAGCAAATATTTTTTCAACCAATCTTGATGATACTTGGTGGTAATGATCAGTACACCAATCCCACTTGGCTCACCAAATTTTGTTCTTCAAGGTTCAACCGTTCTTCTACAGTGACAGTTTTTACATTTAGGTTTCACTCTGTTCTATTCTATATAGTTAGATGAATTTGGAACTCTAAATCCAACATGGTTTGTAGTAGCTCTTTGAAACTTGACAAAATAAAGGAATTCTCAATTTTGTCTCTCTGGTTTGTTTCCTCTTCAATTAGCCCTAGGCACATACTGTTGAAAAGCACTTTCATTGAGAGGGGTTGACAAGCTTCTAAGAAATAACGAGTTTCCGAAATACCAACAAATATTTTTTCAACCAATCTTGATGATACTTGGTGGTAACGATCAGTACACCAATCCCTCTTGGCTCACCAAATTTTGTTCTTCAAGGTTGAACCGTTCGTCTACAGTAGTAGTTTTTATAATTAGGTTTTACTCTGTTCTCTTCTATATAGTTAGATGAATTTGGAACTCAAAATCCAACATGGTTTGTAGTAGCTCTTTCAAACTTGACAAAATAAAGGAGTTCTCAGTGTTGTCTCTATAATTTGTTTCCTCTTCAATTAGCCCTAAGCAGAGACTGTGGAAAAGCACTTTCATTGAAAGGGGTTGCCAAGCTTCCAAAAAATTACGAGTTTCCGAAATACCAGCAAATATTTTTTCACAAAATCTTAATGATACATGTTGGTAATGATCGGTACACAAATCCCACTTGGCTCTCCAAATTTTGTTCTTCTAGGTTGAAGCCTTAGTTTACAGTAGCAGTTTTTATTTTTAGGTTTCCCTCTCTTCTCTCCTATATACATAGATGAATTTGGAACTCTAAATCCAACATTGTTTGTAGTAGCTCTTTGAAACTTGACAAAATAAAGGAGTTCTCAGTTTTGTCTCTATGGTTTGTTTCCTCTTCAAGTAGCCCTTAGCACAGACTGTGGATAAGCACTTCCATTGAGAGGGGTTGCCAAGCTTCTAAGAAATAAAGAGTTTCTGAAATACCAGCAAATATTTTTCCACCCAATCTTGATTATACTTGTTGGTAATGATCAGTACACAAATCCCACTTGGCTCACCAAATTTTGTTCTTCTAGGTTTAAGCGTTCGTCTACAGTAGCAGTTTTTATATTTCGGTTTCACTCTGTTCTCTCCTATATAGATAGATGAATTTTGAACTCTAAATACAACATGGTTTGTAGTAGTTCCTTGAAACTTGACAAAATAATGTCGTTCTCTGTTTTGTCTCTATGGCTTATTTCCTCTTCAAGTAGCCCTAAGCAGAGACTGTGGAAAAGCACTTTCATTGAAAGGGGTTGCCAAGCTTCCAAGAAATTACGAGTTTCCGAAATACCAGCAAATATTTTTTCACCAATCTTGATGATACTTGGTGGTAATTATCAGTACACAAATCCCACTTGGCTCCCCAAATTTTGATCTTCTAGTTTGAAGCGTTCGTCTACAGTAGCAGTTTTTAGATTTAGGTGTCACTCTGTTCTCTCCTATATAAATAGATGAATTTGGAACTCTAAATCCAACATGGTTTGTAGTAGCTCTTTGAAACTTGACAAAATAAAGAGTTCTCAGTTTTGTCTCTATGGTTTGTTTACTCATCAAGTAGCCCTAGGCACAGACTGTGGAAAAGCACTTTCATTGTAAGCGGTTGCCAACTTCTAAGAATAACGAGTTTCCGAAATACCAGCAAATATTTTTTCACCAAATCTTGATGATACTTGGTGGTAATGATCACTACAGAAATCCCACTTGGCTCACCAAATTGTGTTCTTCTAGGTTGAAGCGTTCGTTTACAATAGCAGTTCTTATATGTAGTTTTCACTCTGTTTTCTATTATATAGATAGATGAATTTGGAACTCTAAATCCAACATGGTTTGGAGTAGCTCTTTGAAACTTGACAAAATAAAGGAGTTCTCAGTTTTGTCTCTATGGTTTGTTTCCTCTTCAATTAGCTTTAGCACAGACTGTTGAAAAGCACTTTCATTGAGAGGGGTTGACAAGCTGCTAAGATATATCCAGATTCCGAAATACCAGCAAATATTTTTTCAACCAATCTTGATGATACTTGGTGGTAATGATCAGTACACCAATCCCACTTGGCTCACCAAATTTTGTTCTTCAAGGTTCAACCGTTCTTCTACAGTGGCAGTTTTTACATTTAGGTTTCACTCTGTTCTCTTCTATATAGTTAGATGAATTTGGAACTCTAAATCCAACATGGTTTGTAGTAGCTCTTTGAAACTTGACAAAATAAAGGAATTCTCAGTTTTGTCTCTCTGGTTTGTTTCCTCTTCAATTAGCCCTAGGCACATACTGTTGAAAAGCACTTCCATTGAGAGGGGTTGACAAGCTTCTAAGAAATAACGAGTTTCCAAAATACCAGCAAATATTTTTTCACCCAATCTTAATGATACATGTTGGTAATGATCGGTACACAAATCCCACTTGGCTCACCAAATTTTGTTCTTCTAGGTTGAAGCCTTCGTTTACAGTAGCAGTTTTTATTTTTAGGTTTCCCTCTGTTCTCTCCTATATAGATAGATGAATTTGGAACTATAAATCCAACATGGTTTGTAGTAGCTCTTTGAAATTTGAAAAAACAAAGGAGTTCTCAGTTTTGTCTCTATGATTTGTTTCCTGTTCAAGTAGCCCTAGGCACAGACTGTGAAAAAGCACTTTCATTGAGAGGGGTTGCCAATCTTCTAAGAAATAACGAGTTTGCGAAATACCAGCAAATATTTTTCCACCCAATCTTGATGATACTTGGTGGTAATGATAAGTGCACAAATCCCACTTGGTTCACCAAATTTTGTTCTTCTAGGTTTAAGCGTTCTTCTACAGTATCAGTTTTTATATTTAGGTTTCACTCTGTTCTCTCCTATATAGATAGATTAATTTGGAACTCTAAATCCAACATGGTTTGTAGTCGCTCTTTAAAACTTGACCAAAAAAAGTAGTTCTCAGTTTTGCCTCCATGTTTGTTTCCTCTTCAAGTAGCCCTAAACAGAGACTGTGGAAAAGCACTTTCATTGAAAGGGGTTGCCAAGCTTCCAAACAATAACGTGTTTCCAAAATACCAGCAAATATTTTTTCACCCAATCTTGATGATACTTGGTGGTAATGATCAGTACACAAATCTCACTTGGCTCACCAAATTTTGTTCTTCTAGTTTGAAGCGTTCGTCTACAGTAGCACTTTTATATAGAGGTTTCACTCTGTTCTCTCTTATATAGATAGATGAATTTGGAACTCTAAATCCAACATCGTTTGTAGTAGCTCTTTGAAACTTGACTAAATAAAGTTTTTCTCAGTTTTGTCTCTATGGTTTGTTTCCTCTTCAAGTAGCCCGAGACACAGACTGTGGAAAAGCACTTTCATTGAAAGAGGTTGCCAAATTCCAAGAAATAACGAGTTTCCGAAATACCAGCAAATATTTTTTCACAAAAACTTGATGATACTTGGTCGTAATGATCGGTACACAAATCCCACTTGACTCAACAAATTTTGTTCTTCTCGGTTGAAGCGTTCGTTTACAGTAGCAGTTTATATTTTTAGGTTTTCCTCTGTTCTCTCCTATATAGATAGGTGAATTTGGAACTCTAAATCCAACATGGTTTGTTGTAGCTCTTAGAAACTTGACAAAATAATGGAGTTCTCTGTTTTGTCTCTATGGTTTGTTTCCTCTTCAAGTAGCCCTAAGCAGAGACTGTGGAAAAGCACTTTCATTGAAAGTGGTTGTCATGATTCCAAAAAATTACAAGTTTCCAAAATACCAGCAAATATTTTTCCACAAAACTTGATGATCCTTGGTGGTAATGATCACTACACCAATCCCACTTGGCTCACCAAGTTTTGTTCTTCAAGGTTGAACCGTTCGTCTACAGTAGCAGTTTTTATATTTAGGTTTCACTCTGTTCTCTTCTATATAGTTAGATGAATTTGGAACTATAAATTGAACATGGTTTGTAGTAGCTCTTTGAAACGTGACAAAATAAAGGAGTTCTCAGTTTTGTCTCTATGATTTGTTTCCTCTTCAAGTAGCCCTAAGCAGAGACTGTGGAAAAGCACTTTCATTGAAAGGGGTTGCCAAACTTTCAAGAAATTACGAGTTTCCGAGATACCAGCAAATATTTTTTCACCCAATCTTGATGATATGTGGTGGTAATGACAAGTACACAAATCTCACATAGCTCACCAAATTTTGTTCTTCTAGGTTGAAGCGTTCGTTTAAATTAGCAGTTTTTATTTTTAGGTTTCCCTGTGTTCTCTCCTTATAGATAGTTGAATTTGGAACTATAAATTGAACATGGTTTGTAGTAGCTCTTTGAAACTTGACAAAAAAAAGTATTTCTCAGTTTTGCCTCTATGGTTTGTTTCCTCTCAAGTAGCCCTAAACAGAGACTGTGGAAAAGCACTTTCATTGAAAGGGGTTGCCAAGCTTCCAAGAAATAACGAGTTTCCGAATACCAGTAAATATTTTTTCACCCAATCTTGATGATACTTGGTGGTAATGATCAGTACACAAATCCCACTTGGCTCACCAAATTATGTTCTTCTAGGTTGAAGCGTTCGTGTACAGTACCACTTTTATATGTAGGTTTCACTCTGTTCTCTCTTATATAGATAGATGAATTTGGATCGCTAAATCCAACATGGTTTGTAGTAGCTCTTTGAAACTTGACAAAATAAAGGAGTTCTCAGTTTTGTCTCTATGGTTTGTTTCCTCTTCAAGTAGCCCTAGGAACAGACTGTGGAAATGCATTTTCATTGATAGGGGTTGCCAAGCTTCTAATAAATTACGAGTTTCCGAAATACCAGCAAATATTTTTTCACCCAATCTTGATGATAGTTGGTGGTAATGATCAGTACACAAATCCCACTTGGCTCACTTAATTTTGTTCTTCTAAGTTGAAGCGTTCGTGTACAGTAGCACCTTTATATGTAGGTTTCACTCTGTTCTCTCTTATATAGATAGATGAATTTGGATCGCTAAATCCAACATGGTTTGTAGTAGCTCTTTGAAACTTCACTAAATAAAATTGTTCTCAGTTTTGTCCCTATGGTTTGTTTCCTCTTCATGTAGTTCTAGGCACATACTGTGGAAAAGCATTTTCATTGAAAGGGGTTGCCAAGCTTCCAAGAAATTACGAGTTTCCAAAATACCAGCAAATATTTTTTCACCCAATCTTGAGGATACGTGGTGGTAATGATCAGTATACTAATCCCACTTGGCTCACCAAATTTTGTTCTTCTAGGTTGAAGCGTTCGTCTACAGTAGCAGTTTTTATATTTAGGTTTCACTCTGTTCTCTCCTATATAGATAGATGAATTTGGAACTCTAAATCCAACATGGTTTGTAGTAGCTCTTTGAAACTTTACAAAATAAAGTAGTTCTCAGTTTTGTCTCTATGGTTTGTTTCCTCTTCAAGTAGCCCTAAGCAGAGACTGTGGAAAAGCACTTTCATTGAAGGGGTCGCCAAGCTTCCAAGAATTTACGAGTTTGCGAAATAACAGCAAATATTTTTTTACCCAATATTGATGATACGTGGTGGTAATGATCGGCCCAAAAATCCCACTTGGCTCACCAAATTTTGTTCCTCTAGGTTGAAGCGTTCGTTTACAGTACCTGTTTTTATTCTTAGGTTTCCCTCTGTTCTCTCCTATATAGATAGATGAATTTGGAACTCTAAATCCAACATGGTTTGTAGTAGCTCTTTGAAACTTGAAAAAAAAAAGGAGTTCTCAGTTTTGTCTCTATTTTTTGTTTCCTCTTCAAGTAGCCGAAGGCACAGACTGTGGAAAAGCACTCTCATTGACAGGGCTTGCCAAGCTTCTAAGAAATAACGAGTTTCCGAAACACCAGCAAATATTTTCTCACCCAATCTTGATGATACTTGGTGGTAATGATCAGTACACAAATCCCACTTGGCTCACCAATTTTGTTCTTCTAGGTTGAAGCGTTCGTCTACAGTAGCAGTTTTTAAGTTTAGGTTTCACTCTGTTCTCTCCTATGTAGATAGATGAATTTGGAACTCTAAATCCAACATGGTTTGTAGTAGCTCTTTGAAATTTGACAAAATAAAGGAGTTCTCAGGTTTGTCTCTATAATTTGTTTCCTCTTCAAGTAGCCCTAAGCAGAGACTGTGGAAAAGCACTTTCATTGAAAGGTGTTGCCAAGCTTACAAGAAATTACGAGTTTCCGCAATACCAGCATATATTTTCTCACCCAATCTTGATGATACTTGCTGGTAATGACAAGTACACAAATCCCACTTGGCTCACCAAATTTTGTTCTTCTAGGTTTAAGCGTTCGTCTACAGTAGCAGTTTTTATATGTAGGTTTTACTCTGTTCTCTCCTATATAGATAGATGAAGTTGGAACTCTAAATCCAACATGGTTTGTTGTAGTTCTTTGAAACGTGGCAAAATAAAGTAGTTCTCAGTTTTGTATCTATGGTTTGTTTCCTCCTCAAGTAGCCCTAAGCAGAGACTGTGGAAGAGCACTTTCATTGAATGGGGTTGCCAAGCTTCCAAGAAATTACGAGTTTCTGAAATACCAGCAAATATTTTTTCAACCAATCTGGATGATACGTGGTGGTAATGACAAGTACACAAATCCCCCTTGGCTCACCACATTTTTTTCTTCTAGGTTGAAGCATTCGTTTACAGTAGCAGTTTATATTATTAGGTTTTACTCTGTTCTCTCCTATATAGACAGATGAATTTGGAACTCTAAATCCAACATGGTTTGTATAACCTGTTTCAAACTGGACAAAATAAAGTACTTCTCAGTTTTGTCTCTATGGTTTGTTTCCTCTTCAAGTATCCCTAGGCACATACTGTGGAAAAGCACTTTCATTGAGAGGGGTTGCCAATCTTCTAAGAAATAAAGAGTTTCCAAAATACCAGCAAATATTTTTTTACCCAATCTTGATGATACTTGGTTGTAATGATCAGGACACAAATCCCACTTGGCTCACCAAATTCTGTTCTTCTAGGTTGAAGCGTTCGTCTACAGTAGCAGTTTATATATTTTGTTTTCCCTCTGTTCTCTCCTATATAGATAGATGAATTTGGAACTCTAAATCCAACATGGTTTGTAGTAGCTCTTTGAAACATGACAAAAAAAAGTAGTTCTCAGTTTAGTCTCTATGGTTTGTTTTTTCTTCAAGTAGCCCTAAGCAGAGACTGTGGTAAATCACTTTGATTAAAAGCGGTTGCCAATCTTCCAAGAAATAACTAGTTTCCGAAATACCAGCAAATATTTTTTCACACAATCTTGATGATACGTGTCGGTAATGACAAGTACACAAATAACACTTGGCTCACCAAATTTTGTTCTTCTAGGTTGAAGCGTTCGTTTACAGTACCAGTTTTTATTTTTATGTTTCCCTCTGTTCTCTCCTATATAGATAGATGAATTTGGAACACTAAATCCAACATGGTTTGTAGTAGCTCTTTGAAACTTGACAAAAAAAAAGTAGTTCTCAGTTTTGTCTCTATGGTTTGTTTTTTCTTCAAGTAGCCCTTGGCACAGACTGTGGAAAAGCACTTTCATTGAGAGGGGTTGCCAAGCTTCCAAGAAATTACGAGTTTCCGAAATACCAGCAAATATTCTTGCACCCAATCTTGATGATTCGTTGTGGTAATGACAAGTACACAAATCCCACTTATCTAACCAAATTTTGTTCTTCTAGGTTGAAGCGTTCGTTTATACTAGCAGTTTTTATTTTTAGGTTTCACTCTGTTCTCTCTTATATAAATAGATAAATTTGGAACTCTAAGTCCAACATGGTGTGTAGTACCTCTTTGAAACTCGACAAAATAAAGGAGTTCTCAGTTGTGTCTCTATGGTTTGTTTCCTCTTCAAGTAGCCCTAAGCAGAGAATGTGGAAAAGCAATTTCATTGAAAGGGGTTGCCAATCTTCTAAGAAATTACGAGTTTCTGAAATACCAGCAAATATTTTTTCACCCAATCTTGATGATACTTGGTGGTAATGATCAGTACACAAATCCCACTTGGCTCAATAAATTTTGTTCTTCTAGTTTGAAGCGTTCGTGTACAGTAGCACTTTTATATGTAGGTTTCACTCTGTTCTCTTTTATATAGATAGATGAATTTGGATCGCTAAATCCAACATGGTTTGTAGTAGCTCTTTGAAACTTGACTAAATAAAATTGTTCTCAGTTTTGTCTCTATGATTTGTTTCCTCTTCAAGTAGCCCTAGGCACAGACTGTGGAAAAGCACTTTCATTGAGAGTGCTTGCCAAGCTTCTAAGAAATAACGAGTCTCCGAAATACCAGCAAATATTTTTTCACCCAGTCTTGATTATACTTGGTGGTTATGATGAGTACACAAATCCCACTTGGCTCACCAAATTGTGTTCTTCTAGGTTGAAGCGTTCGTTTACAATAGTAGTTTATATATGTAGGTTTCACTCTGTTTTCAGTTATATAGATAGATGAATTTGGAACTCTAAATCCAACATGGTTTGGAGTAGCTCTTTCAAAATTGACAAAATAAAGGAGTTCTCAGTTTTTTCTCTATGGTTTGTTTCCTCTTCAATTAGCCCTAGGCACAGACTGTGGAAAAGCATTTTCCTTGAGACGGGTTGCCTATCTTCAAAGAAATAACGAGTTTCCGAAATACCAGCAAATATTTTTCCACCCAATCTTGATGATACTTGGTGGTAATGATCAGTACACAAATCCCACTTGGCTCACCAAATTTTGTTCTTCTAGGTTTAAGCATTCTTCTAGAGTAGCAGATTTTATATTTAGGTTTCACTCTGTTCTCTCCTATATAAATAGATGAATTTGGAACTCTAAATACAACATGGTTTCTAGTAGCTCTTTGAAACTCGACAAAATAAAGGAGTTTTCAGTTGTGTCTCTATGGTTTGTTTCCTCTTCAAGTAGCCCTAGGCACAGACTGTGGAAAAGCACATTCATTGAGAGGGGATACCAAGCTTCTAAGAAATAAGGACTTTCCGAAATACCAGCAAATATTTTTTCACCCAATCTTGATGATATTTGGTGGTAATGATCGGTACACAAATCCCACTTGGCTCACCAAATTTGGTCTACTAGTTTGAAGCGTTCGTTTACAGTTGCAGTTCATATTTTAGGTTTCCCTCTGTTCTCTCCTATATAGATAGATGAATTTGGAATTCTAAATCCAACAGGGTTTGTAGTAGCTATTTGAAACTTGACAAAAAAATTGTTCTCAGTGTTGTCTCTATGATTTGTTTCCTCTTCAAATGGCCCTAAGCAGAGACTGTGGAAAAGCACTTTCATGGAAAGGGTTTGCCTAACTTCCAAAAAATTACGAGTTTCCGAAATACCAGCAAATATTTTTTCACGCAATCTTGATGATACGTGGTGGTAATGATCAGGACACAAATCCCACTTGGCTCACCAAATTGTGTTCTTCTGGGCTTGAGGCGTTCGTTTACAGTAGCAGTTTTTATTTTAGGTTTCCCTCTGTTCTCTCCTATATTGATAGATGAATTTGGAACTCTAAATCCAACATGGTTTGTAGTAGCTCTTTGAAACTTGACAAAATAAAGGAGTTCTCTTTTTTGTCTCTATGGTTTGTTTCCTCTTCAAGTAGCCCTAGG